>NW_016165763.1:0-26442 GCF_001687245.7 Rhagoletis zephyria | reverse complement strand
TAATGCATGAAAATCCTAACCTCAAAAAAATCACCCGTTATTAATCGAACAAGCTCATTAATCGAAACCTGATTAATTAGTTAATCAAAGAATACAAATTTTTCAAAGTTATGAATTTCTCGATTAATTGCATTTCGATTAATCACAATCTAATTAATTTTATTATTCAAAACCTGATTAGTCTTAATCTGCCTTGACAGAATGCATATTTGCTGCTATGTTTTTTAAATAGATAAAATTTTAGGGAGAAATGTGTATGTATATGTAATTTTAATTTCAAGAAGAATAATAATAAGAAAAATATTGTATTAAATTATTTATGAAAAAAATTCATTTGCTTCGAAAGCAAACTAGATGGAAATTAACAAATTTACTCAGATTTAAATTAATTTTTTATGAGTAAACGCAATTATGCAGGATCTGATTAATCATATTTTTTAATTAATCGGGGTTATGATTAAATAAAAAATTATTTAACCGATTAATCGTAATATATGTATAACGGGGCATTCTTTGCCAGGCGGGCCACCATTTTATTATTTGGTTTGTTTTAAATAATTCGAAACCCTTTGGAAAATTTGTTTAAACGGTTTATTTTTAAATGCCGTTGGGTGTTTTAAATATAGCGTCAAAACTAACTGTAAATTAGATTTTGATTTACAAATTTCGCATCTCAGGAGAACCCAACTATAAAAAAATAACAGGGGATTTGTATGTGTTGAGGTTTAATAAATTCGTAATGACGGATTCAATATGTTGTAAAAAAAAATTAAATCGATCCCTTTCGCTTGAAATATTTTCTTCGGGGGTTTCTGTGACCGTTGATGACAAGTTTGAAGTCAGATTGCAAAAATTCAAAATAACGGACCCACTGTGGCGAACAAAAAAATCAAAATCGATTGGATTCGTTTAAAACTGTACCATTGGGGATTGTTGTGGTCGCTGACTACGAAGCTGAAATCAGCTTTTAAAAGTTCAGAATGGCGGACTCATATTGGATCTACCTTTTATCACGCAAATTTTAAAACGAAATCAGATTCGTATTCACGAACCTTAACAATCCCCGATTGTAAAGTTTAAATGAATCTAATCGATAAAAATTTGTTTGGCCATTCAGAATCTTTTATTATTACTTATTATCAACAATTTCAAATTTCGGTTCGAATCCTACTGAAAGAAGTGAGATGAAGAAATGTGGTGATTTCCGAAATACCTATATCACATCCACCATTTTTTCAAATTATTGTTGCTTTTCCACACCAAGATTTTCATTAAAAATGGCTTCAAGCTCAATAAAAATCCGTTGTTACTTTTGCTCTCTTATGGTTAGGTTTTCGAGAGGCATAAAGGTTGTATAGCAAAATCTACTGTTGGTTTAGACGCCATAGTTAAGACAATATTTTGAATTTTTCAAAAGACCACATTGCTACCAGTTCCAGAAAAAAACGCTAAATCATTCTTCTTGCATCTACTTCAATAAATGAAGTCTTAGAAAGTAGTGCAATAAAAAAATAAATCCATTATTTCAACAATGTTAGTCTTACAAGTTTTATTTAGGCGAAAAAGTACTGAATTTACAAATTTTTTTGTTGTCACTCGAAAAATCACTATTTTTTTTTTAATAGCTTTGGGAAGTTTTCAAATAGAAAGTTCATATAAGAGGCAATGGACTTTGGCATCACGTAGAACATATCTGTGAAGTTTCCGGAGTGTGCCACTAAATACAAAAAAAAATGGCAGCGTGCAAAAATATCTGTCGCAGCTATTTTGTAATTTTTGGTACATATTTAACATTTTTTTCATTTTGAAAGTTTAAGTTACTTCAAAATTTTTTCTTCTCGCAAAAAAGAATCAATCTGTAGTAATGAAACTAGTGTGCCACTAGTGATACAAAAATTCCAATTTTACAATTATTATAGGCACACTCGATATTCATTCTAAAATTATTATATATGTACATGAAGAAATTAATATATATATCCGTCAATAATACTGTAGAAAAATATTCTATGCCAATATGTAATTTTTGAATTGAATGTGTTTCAAGTATGGTGCTACGTGGCGTATACATTACATACACAACTACGGGTATATGAGCACGAGTTGTTATTTTTACTTTTTTACTCATCTTTTTTAAGTTTTCATTTAAATACAATTTCGCGATAGAATCTTGTTCCCTATATAAAACCAAAAATAATGCATTGTCTAAGAAAAGTGTGCCACCATTTTCGACCAAAAATACTTTCTTGCCGAAAAATGTAATAACTCGTGAGAATTTCTCATATACAGGGACTACCCATCTACCTTTTGTAAAATGGACGGAAATGTTTTTTATTGGAAAAGGCAAGAATATGACCTACCAAGTCGGGGATGCTTTATCCCTTGGAAACTTTTCTCTGGAATGGACTTCGGGTTAAAACAATGTACTTCCGGTCTGTTTAACCCACTTGCAGTCGAAACCGGAGGTCGGCAACATAACCAAAAGATGGAGCATTCTCGACTTGTTGATTCATATTGTTTTCTTTTGCCAATAAGAAAGATTTTCGTCCGTTTAAGAAGGGGTTGTCATGTGATCTAGTACACCCTACATATATATATTTTATTTATTTATTTTGAACCGTTATGGTTTTTTTTCTCAGTGTACAAGTACTGAGTAGCTACATATGTATTAGCACGCGCGCAACTTTCGCGATTGCACGCCATAAGCGCTGGTTTGGTAATCGCAGACGTGAGCGCGTAAGTAGACTATACGAATACCCTTAAGCGTGCACTACGTATGCAAGTATGTGTGTACGTTTATCATACGCGAACCTGATATCTATATCTATATCACTTATAAACGAGTTCGTGATTATTTGTTTGCATAAATTTTGTCGTACGCAGCCAGCCAGTGAACATACTATACATACATACAAGCATATATGTATGTATATGAATATGCGTGCCACTTAATAATCCTACGTACGTTTTGTATGCATATCTACTGTAACTCCACGGCATAATTTTCAAGCAAAAATAAACTAAGGACTAATGTGACATTGCATTTGAAAGAGGCTTAGCCGCTAATGAAATGTAATGCCTAAAAGTATACATACATGCAAAATATGGCATTAAGGCTGCTACGCTGCTATTTACTAAATGAAGAGTGTCATTAAAGTTTCGCATTACACATTTCGAATTTCCCCACACTCAATTCCATGTACGTAAATCACTGTGCAAATATGATTGATTTACTAACTAATTGCGGTTGAGCGGTTAGAGTTTGAGTATCCACATACAAATCTATTTACTATCTATCCATGAATGCTTTACTTTACGCTAGATATGATTGCATAAGTACATACTTTTAGTTAGCATGTGAAGTGGCACAAATATTTACTTTACATATATGCGAGATTTACGTACTCAATTTTCCAATAAATCGGAAAGTATTAAAGTGTCTTCGAAGTCTATTTGTGAAAGTCCATTTATGTGCTTGGCTCGCACTTATAGAGTGTGTGAGGGTGTATGTGGAATGGAGTGTGAGTAAAATCATGTTTGTTGTGTTTTTTGTATGCAGAATGTGTATGTATTCGTGAGAGCTGCATATTTATAAATGTATAGCTCACTTCACTCATTTCCCTATCGATATCAACATGTCACTATGTCAAGAAATATGAAAGTCGCTTCTTAGATTGCACAACATGTACATACGTTGCCTACATATGGGCGCAAAAGCTTGAATTGCCATACACCATGAAATGTTTATACTCAACTGCGTGTTTACATGTGCATTGCTTAAGTTGACATTTGCAAAGCTTTTCGTTTGATTAATGTTCAGGGAATCGGTAGACTGTTGGTGCACAAAAAATATAGCATGCTTTTAGGCGTAGATGCATATTTAATCCTAGGTTGAGCGACTTCATGGGCGGCGGTAAGTGAAGTGATTTTCGTCCAATTTGGTATCCCCTGGCAAGCTGCTATTGTGTGCGTCTTTTAAATGGATGTGCGGTTGGAAAACCTTAAAAAATTTATATTTTTGTATGGCACAGGTTAGCTTTTAACTTTCGATTTGTTTAACAATTGAATATAAATTAACAGAAATGAATAATGAGGTAATCATTGTTGATTTGTGTTGGTTGAATTTACGACCCTTCATCAGCACAGACAAATTTTCTTCTGGCAACATTTGGAAAATTGTGTAGATGCGGGCAGTTTCTGGCCGGGAATTCTTCATCCAAGCAAACGCCAGCTTTAGAGAGATAGAATTCCCCGACGGGAAATGGCGAGTAATTCGCAGTGACTGCCTGACAAAGTCTTCCGTCTCTTTATTTCCATAGTCCACCGCGACACTGGAATCAGTGGCATGCAGGCGGGATATAGTCTTCATCAGCATCATCGGCACCTATCTAACGGATCGTTTGCCTCATCCTCGATATTCTCACTTACAAAAAATGCGGCTAGTCTGTCAACAGTGAGCTGCTTCCAAAATCCGTCTGCCGATATAACCGTTAAATTTAAATTTTCTTACAAATAAGTTTTAAAGGATTGTCAACAGAGGCCACCAGTGGTGTTTTACATTATGCGTCATTAGCTGCCAGATCATAGTGCGCTAAGCCAACTAAAAACCTGTATATGGGGCGCTCCATACCAAAATGGACGGGGTCACACTTCATGTGTTTGATTTGTTTCAAAGTTTTAGGGTTGATGCATAAATAATGTGACCAACCGTACTTCCTTCGGAAGTACAGTACTTCTTTTATCGCTCTTGTACTTCGTACTTCGAAGTACACTCAAATGTACTTCTTTGCGATATTTTGTACTTCAGGTCTTGTAGTTCTCCGATCTTTTGGACGATCGTCACGTGGCCTGGACGATAAATTCGTTCAAACAATTAAAGTCGTCGGGGACCGATGGCATCATATCTGCGCAGCTACAAAGGGCTCTGAAGGTGTCGTGCAATTGGTTGGATCCTATTTATGCGAACTGCGTGAGGACCGGGTACATCCCCAAGGCTTGGAGGGTAGTCAGTGTTGCGTTTATTCTGAAGGCCAGAAAAGGTTCTCACATTTCCCCTAGGCCTATCAGCTCTCTTCGTTTTGTCGTACATAAGAAACGCGATTCCTCGTGACTGTCTTTCAATAGCTCAATATGCTTATTGTAAGCAAATGTCAGCGAATAACGTCCTGCACACATTGGTAAAGTGGTTAGAGGAAGCCTTCACGCATAAATATTATGCAGTGGGAGCCTTCGCCGATATCGAGGGGCCTTCAACAATGTCACTCAAGAGGCAATAGTCTAGTATATTGATAATCTATGGGTTGAAACCAACCTAATAATAATATTACTTCATGACAAAACTGTCGCGGCGGAGTGGGGGAGCGCATGCACTCAGCGCAGAGTGAATAGCAGCACTCCACAAGGTGTTGTTCTCTCTCCCCTGCTCTGTATTGCGGATGTAAACGACCTTCTAGGAACTGGAAAAAGTGGGCTGTCGGTTGATCGCCTATGTAAATGATTAAGTGTTAAGGACGATTTCTATATACCCTTTTGATCTGGCTCAGAGTTACCTGAACTAGGTACCTAGCTTAGTGATCAACGGCGGCTTTCGTGGAAGCCTAACATTGAGGAAAGGGTAAAAAAGGTGTCGGTTGCCTTGTACTGATATAGGGGAGAATTTTAATGTGTGTATGCGTGATTTTTTTTTAATTTTTTCTCGTTTTAGTTTTTGTGCTATAAGATTTTCAAAAAGGTATTAATCAAGCTCAAATTTCATATTTGATTTATTATTTATGTGTTATGCATCAACCCTAAAAATTTGAAACAAATAAACACATGAATGTGACCGTCATTTTGTTTGGGTGTATTTGGAGACGCCCCATATACAGAAGCAGTATTAAAGTTTTCGCTAGAGCTCCTATACCCTTCCTGTCTAGAGACAATAACTCAAGGGTGCCCTACTTAGCCAATTCACAGGCATTTCGTTGGCTGCAGTGTCACTGTGCTCTGGGATCCAAATACGCCTGAATTGCATGTAATCCGAGGTGATTGAGGAGAGGTCAGGCTTTTCCTGACCAGTTTCGATCTTATTATAAGCAATATTATAGCCCTCTTGGCAGCCAGAATAGATATTTGCCCCAGCCCACTAGACTGTTAGCTTTATAGCAACCCACCCAGCTATAGCAGTTCTGTAGTGGACCAATATGGCAGATAAGCCTAGTTAACTTTTTCTCGACTTTGAGTTTAGTCTGAGCTTTTTAAGCTATTAAATGGAACTCTTTTTAAAAAGCCAAAAGTCGTATTTTAATAAAGTTTTTGGCAACCCTACTTCCACCCAGCGGCGGAATTTTAATTTTTTTTTCCTTCACCAATATTTTACCCGCAATATTTACTCGTAATTCGCATATTTCCAAAAGAAGTAACAAAACTGAAAAAATATGCATTTCAACAAGATTCGTATCTGCAAAATTGTTTAACAATTTCACATTGAATATGTAAATTCACAAATTATTACGACAATTAATTTTGTTCGGACTGACGTGCAATAAATTCCTCAAAAGCATTCTAATAATAAATATTGGTGTGCTAACATTTCCCTTATGCACATGTACTCGTGCATATGTATGTATGTATGTATGTACGTGC
Source organism: Rhagoletis zephyria (assembly GCF_001687245.7). Classification (NCBI taxonomy): domain Eukaryota; kingdom Metazoa; phylum Arthropoda; class Insecta; order Diptera; family Tephritidae; genus Rhagoletis; species Rhagoletis zephyria. The sequence continues at coordinate 19,818 of NW_016165763.1, read as the reverse complement.
GTATATTCCACATTCCAATATGCCACGATGTTCTGTTGTATGTATGTTGCAACTCCTCTGGGCCTCAAGTTGAAATGCAATTTCCGACAGCTCGCCGCACCACACGCTCGGGCGACACGCAAAATGTGCAATAAATATTGTAGCATTATAATCGACATAATCATTCACATGCTCCTCAGCAATAGTCACACAAGTGGCAGTAGTAACAGTCGCAACAAGAGCAAAACTACTATTTACAAATTTATATTTACTCTAGTAAATACGCAGGCATGGACATACATGCATACATATCTACATAATGAATGGGCGTTAAAATGCGCAATAAGAGCTCCAGTGGTAATGACAATAATTGCAACAAACAGCATTAGGGCAACAAAAATCGCCACTTACATACCAATGAGGCTGCAAGAATCAAATAGCAGGCGAGTAGGAATATGGTAGTGAAAATGTTTCCATGAATATACAATGGGAATGTGATTAAAGTCGGTGGGCACTGAAACTGTATTTGTATGTATGTATTTATATAAAAATGTTAAGTTAATTTTTTCAGCTTTATCGAGTTAAATAATTTTTTTGTTGATTTCTTTGCAATAAACTCCGGATGGTTTAAAGCAAAAAAAAAGAGAGCTGTCAGATGTTTGAAAAAAATCGATTGTTTAAACTGATAAAATAAATTAAATATTGCACTAATGAGGTTTAAGAAAGCTTAATTTGGAAAATATATTTGAAACGAGTTGCCACATGTTTCCAAAATTTAATACAATTAATTGATAAGATAAATTACATATTACTACAATATGTGTAGCAAACTAAAGAGGCTTAAGATAGTTTGATTTTTAAAATATTTTTAAAGAAGGTTGCCAGCTGTTTGAAAAATTTGATTCAATTAATTTGATGAGGTAAACGAAATGTTGCAGTGTGGGTGCCAAAATAAAGTGGTTAACGAGAGCTTAAGTTGGAATATATTTTTATATAGGGTTGCCACCTAGTTAAACAATTTAATTCAATTAAGTTGATAAGGTAAATGAAGTGTTGCAATACGAGTGGAAAAATAAGGTGGCTTAAGAAAGCTTAATGTGGAAAATATTTTTATATAGGGTTGCCACCTGGTTGAACAAATGTATTCAATTACTAACAATTACTAAAATTTTGGTAGCAATCGAAAGGTAGGTATTTCAGAAATCTTTGACTTAGAGGCATTATTAATATTGTATTTACATTCATTAGCCAAGTACAGAAACGAGTTAGAGAGGCCCCTCAGTACTACTTTGATAGATTCTGCTAGAAAGGCAGTACTGTACTTTCTTGGAGAATGGAAAAGTTTGACGTTAGTCTGTTAAATGGGTATCCCTTGTCCAGAGTTAAACTCTGACTGAGACACATTCATAAAGGTTATGGAGGATCCCAGAGTGATGTCAAAAGCAGAAGAAGGCATTGGATTCTTCCACTTATCATAAAATGTGTGTATCTTTCCCTCACATGAAAACTTTGTAAGACACTAACTTAAGACCGCATATCCTGTATCCTGTGCCTATCCTAGCGAACAATATGTTCCTATCTAAGCCACGATTTTTATCGTGAATAAAGACACATACATAGTTGTAGTCAAATATTTATATATAAAAATACTCAGAAAGAAAGGAGAAATCGTTTGAGTCAAATTTTCCACTCCATCCGTCTGTCTGTGCACAAGATAGCTCGACTCAAATTTTATATCTTTTTACGTAATATAGAGATGGGTTGCTACCCTTGATGAAGAGAATGTTAGTACTAATATGGGCGAAATCAGTTCATAACTTAAACTTAAATACTTATTTATATAGAAAAATTTACCAAAGTTGAGATTTTTGCAAAGTTTTGAAAAATGGGCGTTGCTTCTTCTAGTCATAGTAAAACGCGTGCAACACAGTATACGCTGGATCTATTCCGATCAAATTTAATATACAGGCCGTAGTGTCTGGTACGAACCACAGATTGTAGTCTAAATGCTTAAACAGACGGCAGCGTTGATCCGGATTAACTCGGACCTAATCCGTATCAACTGCAGTTAATTCCCGAGTTGATTCGGATCACCGCACCCGTCTGTTTATGCTTTTATGGTTTGAGGTCTGTGCTAACCGATGGCCAACCATATTTTGAAATTCTGTTAAGAACTTGGTTGGGCTCGTTTCGAACAGCTTTTTCGAATGTTCTGTGGTTTATTTTTCAATGGCAGTGTACTTAGGAGCTTCTCTTTTGCGCGATATTTTGGTATCTTTTCGGCAGGAATGAACGCATAACAGGCAACTTTTTCTAACTCAACTCCAAAGCATGATTGTGGTCAGCACGAAATCTCTGGACGAGTTTAGAATTACGTCGATATGATAAATCATTACAAGACTTTCTAAATCTGTGCACTTTATCCTGGCTTTGAACGCAAAATGACTGTTGTAAAAGCCATTTCAAGGCAGAACTGAGATTGAATCTGAGTTGCACCTCTCAGATTCCTTGACCACGGCACTTAAATGAAAGTAATGGTAGTGAGCCCATAAGAGAACTGCAAAATTGTTTTTCTATTAAATTATGTACATACATTCATACATACACACATGCTATATGCTGATAATTTTTAATACATTTGTTTGATGCAGAGTTTACAATTCCCTACTGGCAATCATTTAGAAACATTTAATTGTTCTTTCAGTACCGTCGGAGGCTGCTAAATTTTACTATTTGCTGACAAGTTTTATTAGTACTGATATTTTTGTATGCATGTACAAATTTGTACATTGCACATATGAATATAAGAGAAACATATACANCCATCTCTAATAAAAACCATATCAATACAAGTTGAAAATTTCGAAGAAAACTACAAACAATTATTTTTTTTTTAATTTGTTTGAATAAGCAGTTTTGTTTTCTCCATAAATAAAACGCATGCTCGGTTATTATTATTATAATTTTTTTTAATATTGCATTTATATGGTTTGTATAAGAGAATTAACTGTATTTTATTTCAAAAATTATGGTCATTGAATACAAGCAAAATAATCCTCAAAAACAAGCGAACAAGCGTTGTTCCTATTCAAGTGCATGGGAGTGTAGTATGTATAAGCAAATGCATGTCTGTTTGTTTGTATGTCTGTCGGCATGCAAGACTACTAATGATTCTGGGGCTATTACTTAGGTAGATATGAACGTGAGCGCCCTACGAGGGCAAATTATGTGCATTGCATTTTAATTTTGTTAACAATTACACAAGTAAGTATGTAACTATATATTTTGATGCTTGTATGTACATTAGACCGCACCACCATATAAGCCATAAAAGAATTGCGCCTAGGTCTAACATATTTTTGCAAGGCAATTTTTTTTTTGCCAAAAATATTAGTCGCTCTTTTACATTTTTGGGTGTCACCAACATTCGGCACTAAACAAGTTTCTTTAAGTAATCAAATCATCATATATACTTAGCAAACGTTTGATGGTACTCGGTGCGCTTTAATTTACTGACATTATGGTGGTACGTTAGGGTGGTAGAAACTGAGATGTACTGGGTAATTATTAAACCGGGGCATTTGCGGTCAACGAACTTTGGATAAAAAGAAATTTTCTCCTCGAACTTCGGTATTCCATACTTTAAGGTTCGACTGTAAATATCGAAGATATATAACGGCAAATAGTTTTTTTTTTTGAAATTTTTCAGGTACGGCGTAATTTACATACACGCTTACTATATGTGAATGGGTATAAAAGTAAGTAAGTAGACATGGCATTTACTTATGTCTGTGCGAAAACTGGCGTATGTAAAATACATAGTCTCACCACAATAATTGTAGTTATGTAAAATATTAGTTACTCCTCTGGTGAGCACGAATAAAAAAATGTGTGAATATAATTATATAAAATGCGTTGGAGTAACTGTTCATTCTGTGCAAACAGACGAGCTTAAATTTTAATTATATATTTATTTACATAGATACTCGTATGTATTACTTTATTCATGGATAAAATTTATAATTAAGAATACCTTTTTTTTTACAAACAAACACTTAATAGACAACCCAACTTGTTCCTCACTGCCGTATCGGCAGCAGCCTCTCAAAATAAATTAAACTAAATACTTCATATCCACCACAACTGAGTTCAGAGTAAGAAAGAGTAGATAACGATCATTATGGGTCGCCAGGAATATCTATAAATAGCTAGCGCAGGTCTGTGATAACTATCGTTAGCATCGGATCACTACCTATAATTATCTCGATCAATAACCCTGCCGACTTTCTTTCCGAAGCTCACCTCACTTGTGTACAAGTCAAAGGCTTTTTTATATTCTGATGTTAGGATCCATCTGGGACTTAAATAGGTTTATCACGTCCAGACGCTTAGCGAAAAGCCACTGCAATTTAGCGACTGAAGTGCCTGTGCTGGCAAATAAGCATTGCCATCTTTGGAAGATCGATCCTGGTGTTCTCTGCATTAGTAATCTAAATTTGGAGATTCGACAACTCGTAAATCATCTTAAGCAAAAAACATGGAACTTGTAACCTCCGGAGTGAGAAAGCTTTGGTCAACCGTCAACACGGCGAAGTACGATGATAGAAAGGACATTTCATTTGGTGATCGTAGATCTTCGGATCCGAAGGGAAGCGCGAGTTATTTTAACCGAAAATTTATATTTAATCCTTCGATGGATGTGACCCAGCAGCGAACACTAAAAAAAAACAATAACAGTGCGTCTCTTATTTTCACCAGCGGTGGAAGAAAATTGGGTCAGGTCGACGTCCACTCCCGTTATTCCCAATCGAAATCAAGCATCAAAACCCTGATAAATTAATCAATGGGTACCCAGGCTGGTTCCTTCCTGTGCTCCAGAGGAAATTTCCCTATCTCATACGCTGATGAATGCTTGTTTTTTACCGGTGTTAAGTGTAAACTGCAGTTAAGGTCAGGTGAAAATAGGCTAATATTTAGAATGTTTAACAAAAAAATACCCCCCGACCATACAGATGCATAGAATAGAAAAAATGCTATGTGTATGGCAATCCGAGTATGAAACTTGATAGACCTATTTACATATTTCACACATTAGGGTGGTCTAAAAAAAAGTAAAATGAGAATTTTAATGTTCTCACCCCTTTCGAAAATCAATATTTTTTGACCGTAAAATTATGGTTCTCTTCAGGAGGCCCAACATCCATTTGTTTATTTAACCATTTCTTAATACTAACGATTTTTTATCGGTCCCCTATTGCATTTGCAGGAGTTGTTGACGGACCTTCAAAATATATTTACTACGAAAAAAATGGTTAAATAAACAATTGGGTAATATTATTGGGAGTCTGCTGAAGAGAAACAGAGTTTTCCGATCGAAAAATGTTGATTCTCAAGAAATCTATACCATTTGCATGAAAAATGGTTTTCCCCAAATAAAATACATGGAAAATTTTGAGCGCTTTGAGCGAACTCTAAACATTTTTCCATTTCAAAATCAAAAAAACAGGGTTATATTTTTTCGGAATAGAAAATCATAGGGAGTGAGAGCATTAAAATTCCAACTTTACTTTGTTGGCCCACCGTAATGTTCGTACATATTTTTTGGGTATAAAATTTCTTTATCATTGGCCACATGTACATACTTAATCTTATACATAATAATTGTTTTCATGTTTTTGTGTTTTTTGAGAAATTGGCTTATTTTTTTTATAATTGAAAGTGCAAATAAATGTTTTAATGCTGTAGTATTTTTTTCATATAGACGTTTTTTTTTTTGATCATAAAATAATTCATATCCATGAATTCATGTAATTTGGTTAGCGTCTGAAATTTATGCCACTTTGTTTGCACCACCCTAATGTTCATACATATATTTTCGGTTATAAAATTTCTTTATCATTGGCCACATGTACATATTTAATCTTATACATAATAATTGTTTTCATGTTTTTGTGTTTTTTGAGAAATTGGCTTATTTTTTTTTATAATTGAAAGTGCAAATAAATGTTTTAATGCTGTAGTATTTTTTTTTTATATTGACCGTTTTTTTTTTTGATCATAAAATAATTCATATCCATGAATTCATGTAATTTGGTTAGCGTCTGAAATTTATGCCACAATGTGCACATTGTCGTTCTCCATTTGTCAACGCAATTCAATTATATGAAATTGTAAATGCAAATTTTCATAAACAGCTACAGCTGCAGCTGCGCTTTTCAATTTTCAATGGGCCGCAAAGCGCCTCATCATAACAACTGGTCGAATGGGCCAGCAATTGTTACACACTAGCAGCCAGCAGCGGCTCAAGTGCGGGGAATGGACAATGGTACAGGTAAATGTGGCATACGGTTGATATTCAGGCGACATGCATACATACATACATACGCACATACATTGTTTTTAGTGCCCCAATCACCAACTGACTTGTTGATGAAAATGATTTTTGCTGGAGATGGGTGATATTTCGGTGAATTTTGGCATTAACGTAGTGGCATTCATAAATACAAATGTAGATACGGCATGTATGTATGTTTGCTTGAATCAACAGCGCTATGCAATATGGGAATCTGTCCTATTCGAGGTAAGTTAATGCTATCAAAATGCATTTGTATAGCTTTGTCAATATTGGTCAGTCAACATTTGCTATCACTTTCGGTGAATTTCCTAAAAATGCGTTAATGTTACTATTGTTGTAATGCGAGTATATGCAGATCTTTTGGCTGAAAATTTTCGTCAAATGATTTATGCTGTGTTTCGATCACTGCTGCCTTTTAACATACATATATCGTCGCATACCTAGAGACCTGATTTGACATTAATTATGATGCAAATGTATGCTAACCAAAGCGCATTTTAAATTCAAGCATTCAGTTAGTATTGCAGAATTTTAGAACATTTGCTTGTATTGATAGATTTGGGAAAGCCACGAAAAGGAAATTAAGTGACCTAGTACTAAATGATTTAGCATTTTAGAAATGTATCTAATGGAAAATTGTGGTGAATTCTTTTTACAGATTTGCGTAAACAGCATTTTATATGATGTCATATGAGTAGTCCCTCAAAGCTTTACACTCACACATAGACAATGCGAATTCCCTTACTGAATGCTCTACATCTCTGGTCGAGATAGCCCAGATTTATAGAATCAAATTAATATATGTATGGATGCCTGCATATTAAAACGGATTGCAATTATGCATTTCTCCTTTTTCCAATAGGCATAAACTGCAGTCAAGGCTTGGTGGAAATGAACTATTACTCTCGAAAGTTGACAAAACACATTTTTATTGTGAATCGTGTTGTCAGTTGCTCATTGCCTCTCACTTTTATGTGTTTATTTTATGAAAAACGTGGAATTTATTCAAGAAAATCTGTTATGGATATTCAAGACAAATAATAAGTACTCCTATTTAGAACAATAATTACCAATATTTACATATAAAAATTTGTATTATTCTAAGCCAAGTATTGTTCTAAGCCAAGTCTATTTTTCCCATAATTAATTCCTGTTTTTGTTGAAATGAAAGCCCATTTCCTGTAGTTTAAAATAATATATATTCTTGCGGCATGTTTTTGCACGTTTATTTAATACAAGCTCGCTACTAGCCGAACCTTTAGCCATATATAACGTTATCTAAAGGTGAAAAGGTGACAAGTCCATTTTTCTGAAATTATTCAGGAGAGACGAAAAATAGTTGTGGTTTAGCATATTCCATCATTCTGCATCAAAAACTAAATTAAACCTAGAACCCATAACCGGGTACTCGTGTGTCGACTACCAGCTTTCAACTGCTGTGGTTAAAGTACCAGTACTTGTGGAGCATTGAAACTTAGGAAGATTAGCTTCAAAAGTCTCACTACAATCCGAATCAAAGCGAGAGTTTTCAAGATCTGTCCCCATCACGATAGCAAAATCGTCCTTGGTGATCTCGAAAAATTTCCCGACGGAATGTCTGATAACAGACCGAGACTGATCAACTTCGCTAAAGCCCGAAAATGGTAGTTTGGAGTGCTAAATTTCAAAAAAGCTCCCTCAAGGCACGTGGCTGTCTCCGACATTTTACAACACGCGAAAGTTACGCTTCCTATGTTTTAGTCTTACGCATATTCCGAAGGTCAAACATTGACTCGGACCACTATCTTGTTGTCGAAAGGATATGCGCAACCCTTGGTACTGCTTTTTCTTTTTCATCTTCACTAGTAAGTGTACACACGGGTACCCCGGTTATGTGTTTACGTGGTATTTTTTAGTTATTCGTTCTACGGTTAAAAAAAGTGGACTTGGCACCTTCTCACCTTTAGGTTGCTATAATTTTGTAACAAGTTTTTATCAATCTCTTAATCAAGTCTTGCAATCAATATGAAAGATGATTTAATCCGCTGGGTGTCGCGAGTGTCTGAATACTAACAGGCAACTCATATATCCATTTGTTTTCAGGAAATAAGGTGTTTGAGTTCTGGTGCCTACCGAGTTCTATAGAAGTGAAAAAAGGCGAAAGTTTTGTGACATACATTAAAGGTATTGCCAGATTTAAAGGAGTAACTTTTTAAACAGATGTTTTAGAAAATTGGTCATTTTATAGGTCATGAAATTTTAGCATGAAAAAGTGCAAGCTTCAAGAGGTTGAAAATTGTTTTGTATCTAAACGATCTTTCGCACTTTCTTCTATAAGGAAATGAATTTCCCAAAAAGTTAGAAATTTGACCCTATGAAATGAATGCAGATCTAGTTATTATAATTTTTACATAAACTTACTTTCTTGTTTTTAGTTAAAATATAGCTCAAATTCAACCGCTCCATAGCTACGACATTTTAATAAAAATCTATTTATTTTATAAAAATCAAATTTTCGGCCCATAAATTTTTCTAAATACAAATGTGAGAAATTTGTCATTATTACATAGTGAAATATCGAAAAATTTGTATCTTTCGAAAATACTTTTACAAGGGAGGTCAGCGTGGTTATTGTCCGATTTCAAAAATTTGGAAATCATTTTTGAGTGCGGCTAACAGTAATGAGTGTACTAAGTGTGGGTGAAATCGGTTAGGCGATTACTAATATACACATACTTAATCACAAGTGGGCTTGACCACGCACATTAAAAAAAAAAAATATTAAATACTAAATTGGTTGCTTAATTTTCGCGCTATNTTGGGTGAAATCGGTTAGGCGATTACTAATATACACATACTTAATCACAAGTGGGCTTGACCACGCACATTAAAAAAAAAAAAATATTAAATACTAAATTGGTTGCTTAATTTTCGCGCTATCTATCAATTTAGAATAATTTTGCTACCAAACTACCATTATATAGAAGGCAGGCGCAGTTTTGATACGATTTCACCTACACATTTGTATTACCAACCTAGCCTGGAGAAAGAGTAACAAGTGTACCATTTTCAGTGCGAAATATCATTTAGTTTCAGAGAAAATGAGTTTTGACCAGGGACCGAACATAACAGTTATTGATGAAAACGGTCATGGAAAAATTCACTATGAAGGAAATGTTCTACAACTAAGTGATGCATACCAATCGATTTCTTTTTTCACCGAGACTCAAAACTGAAAATAAATTTTTGTTTACAATTTTCATGCATATTTAATAAAAAAAAAAAACAATTAATTTTGATTTTTATATTATAAATCCCAAATAACAATTATTTTTGGTTTTTATATTATATGTCTTATATAACAGTTATTGAAGACTTTTAATTATAAAAGTCATCAATATAAATCAGTTATCGATTTTTATTCTTTAAATCATTCGTATAAAAGTCATTAACAGTTTTCGCAGCTAATAAGGTATTGGACAACAAAAGTTTACTACGACTTTTATAAGTATGATTTAAAAAATAAAGGTCAGTGACTGATTTTTATTTATGACTTTTATAAATAAAAGTCTTCGATAACTGTTATCTAAGACATATAATTTAAAAATCCAAAATAGCTTTTATTTGCAGATTATTTAGATAAAAGTAAAACAAAATGTTATTTTCGATTTATAAAATAAAAGTCAGAAATAACGGTTATTTAAAGAGTAATTAAATAAAAGTTAAAAAATACTTGTTAAAAAGCGATTTTTTTTAATAAAGGTTCTAACTGTTACGGTCCCTGGCTTTGACCGTTGCTCCATACAAGCGGAACCACTGTGCAATGTTGTAGTTGCAATATCACAGAAGAAGGTTACGCACACTTGGCAGATATATCACAGGTGGAAATAAGACCATCGGTAAAGTTCATGACTAATCTTGGCTTATGTGGAAGGACGGTTCTGAACTTTACCAACCTAAAGTAGGAATTTTTTTTAAAAGATCCGATAAGGATGNCTCATGAAAGTGGAAGGACGGTTCTGCACTTTACCAACCTAAAGTAGGAATTTTTTTTAAAAGATCCGATAAGGATGCCAATTACATTGTGTATACCAAATTTGGTAGAGATTAGTGAAGTAATTTATGAGATATAAATATTTGTTATATTTGTTATATATTTGTTTATTTAGTTTTCAATAGTTTCACGAGAAACCTACTTAATGCATTTTGTCTCTCATGTTTTCAAAAATCGGAAAGGTCTATTGCGGAACTTGGTATGTATGTACGTATGTATATCAGTTCCTTGTATCTCTAAGATATGCAAACCACTTTAACACACTTTAAAAGTAGATTTCACCAGCCGCGGTCAACACGAGACAGCCGGAAAGCTGCTATACAAACACCTTACTTCCTTTGCCCTGCATTTTTTAATCTAAATTAACTGAATTCTTGACATGCTATACACTTCACCCTGTAGAGCAAAAATCATTAGATCATTAGTCTACAAAGAAATATGTATATGAACAACAACAATACGAGTACATAGAGGCATCAGCATTTTGTGATAAGGCATTTAAATATGTAAATGAAACGAAACAGATTAAAACATTCACAGAGAAATCAGAAAAAAATCAGAGAAAAGTGACCGCAAATCTCCACAGAGAATTATGTACTTAATGGCTCCACTTTCAGTGGGGACCATGAAAAGAGCAGCAAGGACATGGCAAAACGGATATAGTATGTATTTATATGTATATTAATTTTAAATACGCAAATTCGAGCAGGCAATGAGGGTGAAATAAAAAAAAAAAAGAAAAAATAATAAGGCCGACAAATGCCAGAGACACTACTAAATGTGCCTATATACTTACACTTTCAAGGGGGCCTGAGCGCACACACACATACAAATAAGCATTTAATTTATGCCGGAAGTTGTTAACTTTCAACTTTTTTTTTTTGGCGTTAAATTTTCGTTTTATTTTTGTAATTTTGCTTTGCTACGCTCGCATTTTTATTGCCAGTAAGGGATTTTTTTTTTTGCAAAATTGTAGGTATATGCTGAAGGCACCCAAGCATACATACATACGTACTACATTTGTATGCACTAAATGCTTTATGTGTGTATTTGTTCCACTTCTTTGCCGGTGTAAAAAAAAATAAATATGAAAACAGCAACTGTATAGCAAGTACACTCTACGAAACCGCACTTGAGTTGGAAGAGACGTTCAAGTATTTAGCGGCAAGGTGCGGTGGGCAGTGAGATGATAGTCGGTGTATTGCGGGTCAGGACGTGAATTGCGGCCTCCGCGTATTATTCACCCGCTTGTTTGCATTGTATACACTACGGTGGCTGCCCAACTTTGGCTTCACACCCCCCACAGGCATGATTTCGCCCACGTCGACGTGCCAAATGTTTGTACGTACTTAAGTACAGAGCTCAAATATTGCTTGAAAATGGAGCAACAACATGAAATTGATACGAAAATGTGCCATGTTTTACTACGAAACTTTCGTCTTATTATTATTGCTATTGTTGTCGTAGATTTTTAGTTTCATATTTCATTTTGGCTTTGGCTGTTCTGCTTTTTTCTGTATTATTTTTTTTTTTTTTTTTTTAAAATTTTTTCAANGAATTGGATATTGATATATGTTTTGGCGGTTATTTTTTAACACCTAAAAGCTATTGGCAAGTGTTAAAATAATATGTAATATAAATGCTTGGAGCTAGAAAATTTGGTTTTTGGTTTATTTAATGAAGAAAAGTGAGAGCTTTAATTTTTCCATATCAATATCTGATGTTTTTGAGCTATGTAACTCTTTTACTTTGCTTTCTTTTAATGAACCCGAATAGTAGGTAATTCTAGGCTTTTTCCGCCGTAGACAAATGGTTAAGCTCAGTGCGCTGTAGAAAATAACGAGGAAAATTTTACTGAAAATAAATAGGTTTTTTGCTTATGTTTTCTTTTTTTCTAAAGTAATTGTGTACAGTTTTGGACAGATTTTCAAATTTATTTTCTACAGACCATTCAGCTTAGTATCCAGCTTAGTATTCTGACAACTACCTTGAAAGCTTCTCTCTATCTCTCCAAAGACTAAGTCAAAGGTCTGCTAAATAATAAATAAATAACAAAAAATGTATCATGTATTGTAGCACGATTTTCCGCCATCTCTTGTCAAATTTGATTTGGAGACAAACAGGTTTCGGCGTTATGCCATCTACAGTGTCATATTTCGTCATAAATAAAATAAGTTCCTAACACCGAAATGAGATCGAAACGATATATCTATAGACTTCTTTTTAAAAAATAAAATCTAAAAACTAAAATTATTTAAAAAATAACAGAAAAATTACATCAAAATAGGAATAAACCTTAAGCTGCCCGAGGGTTCAAACCTACAGCCGAGGTCGAAGGTGATTTGGCCGCTCAGCCATAGTGACTTTTAAAGCCACCAAAAAAGTTGGAAGCGTCAATTTTTTTGGAAGACCTTCGTGCCGGAATACGCAGAATCTTTCAAACAATCTTGTCTACTGTCTTTCAATTGTCTTACGAACGAATTGCAACTATCTTAGCTAGAATTAGCCTTAGTATTACTAGTATTATCCTTGGGTTATCGCTCTATGAAAGTTGAATATAAATATTGCTCAGTGTAAAAGCCGTTCCTGCCTTAACTGTGATAAATGAAGCAAATTTTAAATTTAATGTTTCATATAGGAAAAGAGTGATAAATCAAGCTCAGGGCTTCCAACTTGCCCAAAACCGTGCCATTTTTGGCCTTATTTTATTTCAAATGGCATTTAATTTTTCAACTTGGCACAAAGTGCCAAAACAACTGGTTTAACTTACTTTGGCATTGGACTTTTCTTTTAGGAATATGTTTCTAATTTTAATGCTAAGTGGGAAGAATTAAAAAGAGAATTGCCACTTTTTGGCACTTTTATATTTCTATTTGGCACATATTGGCACATTTTTAACTCCCTTTTATTAGCTCGGGATGTAACTATGTCATATTGATACGCCTAAAAGATGCTACGATTTTCATTCTCAAGTTACATACCTGATGACAGTACGAATGGAAATTATAATAGCGAGGTTTTAGTTTTTTAAACTATTATTTATCCTCAGTACGGCAATACATATCTTAGTATAGTTGGCAGCTCTGGTTAAGCTCCCGCCGTACTCAATATGGCTGACATGTTGTGAGTATGCATAAAGCTTGTCAACGAGTTGTAGCTTTAGTGGGTAGGGTCGCTGTTTTGAATTTCATTTGTACGGCCATACTCAACACCGGTTTTTGAGTTACCCAGTGCCTGTGCTTGGAACCGCCACATAAAAAGACTGAAAAATTAAACTCGACTGATTACCCCCATCTAAGTGAATGTCCCTCGCAAACTAAACAAGGATAACGATTTACGTATATGCACCACGAATGCTCGTATCCGACATATGGAAGTTGTTTTTATCCAACTGTTAGATGCCAAAGCTGCTATGAGTCGATGCAGGATTTGGTATTGGCCGGTGACTTCGACAATTTATCTTCAGATTCAACGCCATCAGTAAACGAATTGTCGCAATTGTCATCAAAGCTAAGTTCAACAAAAAAAAACAGAGAACGACGATTAGGGAAGGCCACTTTTCTCAGAGCGCCTGGGAAAAGATATATTTGATGCTACAATCGGAAAACTTAGCCTCCAGAAGAAAACTTCTAACAACGGACTTCGCCACGGAACGGAAAAGCGTAGTGAATACGCCACTTGGGTGTCTCCTGATCAATGAAGCCATAATCAAATCGATCAAGTTTTCTCAGAAAAATGAAACCCTTCAAGCCGACCCATAGTGCCAAATGCAACCAAGATAAGCTGACCTGCAGCCAATATATGTATATATATATATATACATTTATATATAGTCGCTTTCAACGTCCACTTAGTAACGATTAATTTAATGCGAAATAATTTTACTTTTGTATCACAAATGTCGCATTTTAAGCCTAATTAAGTTAGCAGGAAATAAAAGCAATTGTTATTGTCGCCGCTGTGTTGCACCTTTTTTTGTTCATATTTAGCTCATGCCATTAGCGCACACAAGGGGTGGGTTTTGGGGTTCAAACCCCCCCTAAAGCTAATAACCTCAAATACAAACTGTATCTTAAAGCTAAGAATCCAGCTCTCAAGGAAATTATAAGAAATATTTATTATAATTTCTGTTGCCTGAAAAAGCGCTTTGCTTTTGCTGTAAATTTCTATGAGGAAATAAATATACGAGCATTTTTTTCTTGAGAGCTGCAAACTGATTTAAGAAATTTTGGTAGAAGAAAATTTCTTTTCCATTTCTCGTCCGTCGTTTTATATGAATTTTTCGTTTTTCTTGAGAGTTCAGTTAATTTTTTCGGTATTCGAAATATTAAAAAAATTTAGCAATCGTGAAAACTCACCATCTCTAACGAAAACCAGAAACCAGAAATCGAAAAAATGAGCATAAAAGTGCAAACATTTATGGAATCAATAAATTTATTTTTACTGACTCTTTTAAAATTTTTTAATAGGTTCTTTTAAAAGTTGAGCGCATCTTGAGTTTATAGAACTTTTTATTAAACAAGTAGTTTTTAAGGAAAGAACACAACCGACTTCAAATTTAGGGGTACCGTTAATTTCTTCATGATCCAGTCATCGGATCTCTAAACCAAATTACGGGACGACCCAATAAAAAAAGGATTATTGAAATCGGTTCACGTGGTCAAAAGTTATGTATTCCGGCGTATTGATAACCTCCTTTTTTTGAAGTCGGTTAAAAGTGTTTGAGTTCTGTTAATCTTATGTAAATAAAGTGCAGTTTATGGATTTTAAAACGTTTATTTATTTATTACATACTGTACATAAAACTTGCATGAATGTATTTTAAAGAGCGTATTATCTGAAGCAAATTTTCAGTATTTTCCGGTGATATATATTCAGAAATATAAAACCCCCCCTAAAATATATTCCTGGGTGCGCCCCTGGCTCATGCATATATGTACATATGTATGTCAGTAAACTCATTTACCACATGGTTATAATTGTAATGCATTGTAATTTATTTTATTTACACGTTTGCTTGCATACAAAAACACAAAAACACTCACACATATGTACATATGAAGGTATATAAAAGCGCACATGTGCAACTGGGTATGTGTGTTTGCGGCAACACCCTTGCTTGGCATATTTGTATGGTCATCAAATTTATACATATGTACATAAATACATATATATTTTCATTTCGTGTTGGCAGTCACTTTGCGCGTAAATTAACACATTCTTATCCAGTTAGGACATCGCAGAGTAGTTATTGGGAGTTTTTGTTTTGATATTTTGCACTACCTTTTTTAATTTTCAGATCTGTTGATAGATTTTTAAATAGTTTGAAGGAACAATTAAGTCAGTAATTAATATGAGTAATTAGAAAGTGTACGTAAAGACAATATTTAAATGCAATTTAAACTCTAAAAGCAACAAAAAATTTATATTTTATAAGGGCTTGACAAATTGATTACAAACGAATAGCAGGAAAAGTGTTTTTACACTTCCAATTGGGGGTTAAATTATACATATATGTATGTACATACTAATTGCATTAGGATTGGAAGGAGGAAATTGAAAAAAAAAAAACAAAGCCCGGCAACACAATTTTACAGCGGCTAAAAATTGCGTTGTTTTTAAATATTTTTTTTTTAATGTCGACCTTTGACAAAAAGGTGAAGGCCAAATTGAAGATAAAGCCGAAAATAAAAACAATAAGAAATACATAAGAATTAGGGTAGGGAAAGTGTAAGGAATTTTATTGAAATTTTTCGATAACAATCGAAATAAATTCAGTCATAAAAATTTCGTTACCGAAAGTTATGAAGTTATCGAAATTTATCGAAAATCATCGAAGTTTATAGTTATTGAAAATGATCGAGTCGCCCATGCTTATTGAGTTATCGCAACGTATCAAATTGTTCAAATTGATCAATCTTTATTGAATTTTCGAAATTTGTAGGCACAGAAAATTAGTTGTCGAAATTTACGGATAGTTATCGTGCCATAAAGATTTATATGATTATCAAAATTTATCAAGTAAATGAAATTCCCAAATTTTTCGATATTTATTGAATTATCCTTATTTATGGGGTTAAGGTAATTTATCGAGGCACCATAATACATCGAGTTCTTTCAAATTTTTGAGTTGTCGCTATTTATTGATTTACTGAATCTCTCGATTTATCGAATCGAAGTTTTTAGAATTTTTTTAAATATATTGAGTTATCGAAATTTAATCATTTTTGTCATTCATTTCTTCATCATCACATTTATATTTACTAAAAAGTTTTAATTCAAACACAAAGAAAAACAAAATGCAAAACAGCTCAAATTGAACAGGTTACAATAACAAAAATATGCACAAGCACGGCAATTTTTAAACGACGATTTCGGTCGTAATTTTCAACCAATTTTAAAACCGTAAAAAACTCTCCTCATTTACAGAAAAATACCTTTCCAATGGGGTTTAGTTCGGTACAATCGACAAACGAAGTCGGACAATTTTTTTGTTAGCATATTAATATATAGATGACTTTTACTTTTTTCTCTCTAGGCCCAGAAGGTTTGTTTTTATCAACCGTCACCATGACGTTTTTCCACTACATATAATAGAAACACTATGCGCCTCTATGAAATGTTTCCCCGCCTTGGGTGTAATGACGATTTTAACCTATATACATATGTATTTCTATTTGTATGTAAGTAAGAACTAGACTCGATGTCAGTATCCGAAATGGCCGTCAGTAACATTTCTTTATTGACAATATTTCCAGCTTGGCCAATGGGTTATGGAGGAAAATAACTCACCAACTGGGTTAGAAAAGAACCCAGTCATGAGGTAAGTTGATGTTGTTGCTTTTATAAGCAACGTTATAGATTTAAAGCATTTCATATTTGTATTTCATGAAAGTATATGAAAATTTTTTTTTTTATATTATTATTAGTTTAGTTTTAGTTTCAGTTTATCTTTATTTTTTGTGCTCACCGCCTGGAAAAATGACATATGTGGACATTATAAAGAACAACTTATAAAAGTGAATTAAAGCTATTGTCTTCTTAAATCACTAAATCTTTTGAACCCTAGCAAATATTTTAAGTACTAACTAGCCTTAGCTGTTGTTGTTATTGTTCATGAATTCGGAAAGAGTATATCAATCGCCTTCGCAACCAGAGTTGTAAAGGATAGACGCAAATTATTCAAAACCCTCTGCCTGAGGAATCTGCTCTATCTCCGAGCGAGCGAGCCTTAGTGTTAATGAAGAATTGAATAAAAATACCTACATAAATAAGTATATATGCAGAAATTGTCTGAGCTGATTTCAGACCTCTGACCCTCAGACCTCGGGTTGTAGTAATCAACAATGTGAAAAGTAACAAAAGCGGCAAGTCATTTAATTTTCAACAGAGCGAATCATTTTATGTTATTTGTCACTAGAACAAAGCCTACAAACCTTGCATATACACGTAAAAACAAGTACGTTAATATGTATGTATGTATCTGAGTAAACATTGGCTACCCTTATGTCGGAAATTTCTGTACTTCCAAATAAACAGAAAACTAGCCACTTGAACAGAAACAAAAAACGGCAGCTAAATGAAATAAGCAAGTACACGACAACAAAAAAAAATGCATGCGTGTTGTTGACAAATTTGCGTGTCATTGACAATTGAAAAAAAAAACAACAAAGAAATTGTACATAACAAATAAATAACAGCTGCTGACCTAGCGTGTATACAAGGAATTTGTAACAATTTCACCTGTATACACGCATTTATAAAGACACTTAATATATCGTGATTGCATATATTATTAAAGTTAGTGATAGTTATTAAAGTCCACAGGCACTAAGCCGCAGCTACCTACATTCCCAACAAATAAACTTGCGGTACTGAAACTATGTAGTTAATTACTAGTCCATTTGGAAAACTTCTATCTTCTCTGATAGTTAGCAGGTATACGCATTGAAGTCTACTGTGTACTTTAAGTTATATTTTAATTATAAATTCTGGCCGTTTATTGAAATTTTGTCATAAGCTTTCAATCTTGTGATTCGTGAGCTTCAAACTTGATTATGTTGAAGGGAGTGTGTAATCGAAGAAGAATTTACGAATCAAAATTTTAACTTTCCTACGAGAACAAACAACGGAAAAAAGCACATACACACACAGTAAAGTTTTAGTGCTTTACAATTTTCTCAATACAGCAAATACCAAAAATGCTGTTTTTGGAAATATTTAACCAAACATTTTTACCTTTGATCGATATATTTATCGGTTTGTTTATCGATATGTTCATCCCTATGTTTTCCGATATCTATTACCTATTACTTATCCATACGCTTATCGATATTTCTGGTTGCAATTTGATAGTTCGATTTGTATACTTTTTTAAGGAAATAAAGTAGCTCATTATATTTGTATTCGGAATTGTACTCGAACGCGCTTAACGAAACTTAATATTGCGCAATGATTTGTATTTACATTGCTTTGAATTAAAACAAAAAAGAAATAAACTTTGGACAACAGTGCGTATGAGCAACGCATTGCATTGGATACAAGTTTCAGCAGCATTGAACCGTTATTTCACTCTTCCCCGCGCCTTAAATAACCTCTTTCAATTCTGTGTTAAGCCGTGAATTTTATTATTCACAATGAGAATGTCCTCGCAGTTATCTACCTGACTGAAATCTGGGTTGTTTCCGAACCACTTTAAGATTAATAATGTCCTTGTAGGAGTGCCTAATTTTAAAAATCTGTAAGCTCCATTAATTATAGACTTCCAGCACCGTTACTCATTTGATTTTAGCCCCACTAACTATTTCCATCCTAACGGTGAAATCTTTAGATAATGTTCCATCCTGGTATTCTGAGGTCTTCTGATTCGGTTTTCCAGTACTTCTCCATATATATTCGAAGCTTTCAAAACCGCCTCGATCGTGGCAATTTTTTAGCATAGGAATTCAGGAGCAGTTAATCCTGCTGTACATCACTGTCAATTTTGGCTGTACATCACTGGATTGCCAATTTTTTGTGCATTGTCGGACAGCGACGAATAAGTGGTGTTCAGGAAACTATTCTATGCCGGTTAATAATGAAAATCTACCTATGCTATCCCTAAATTCAATGAGTGCAATACTCGAAACGATATTGAAGAATATTCATTATAGAATAAGACAAGTGTGGCTCAGAGAAAACTTAGAGTTGACGCATTTGATCATTTTTACTTGAAAATGTACCAATCTTGGTCTCCATCCAAGCTAGGAAGAACCACGCTAGTACTAAACCATTTAAAAGATATCTAGCAACTAATATGAACAGTATATTTAAATTGGATAATTGGAAAAATGTAAGCTCCAGTAAATTATGAACAGGAAATTCTAGTTTTAAAGTACCACAATAAAAAATCCAACTTATCTTAATTTTAATGAACTTTCTGAAGCGAGCTGAGCAAAAAAGAAAAACCAGA
>NW_016165762.1:20628-26442 GCF_001687245.7 Rhagoletis zephyria | reverse complement strand
TTCAAGTGCTTTTGGGAAGGTATTCTTTTTGCTAAAAACCGCAATCGGCAGTATTATATTTTGCGGTCGGGAATATAAAAAAAATTTGTGGTGAAGATCGACTAACATTGGTTACTACATCATCACATACATCTGTATGTATTAATGCATATTTATAGAGCATTTCATGAAAAAAGAGGAACTCCCAGAAAATTTGCAAATACATATTAAATTTTTAAATTTTTATAAAAAAAAAAATATTATTGTTGTAGCGGCACTACTAAGCCCCGCATATTTCGGGTCAACATTCAATCATTGTCGTCAAGCTCAACTAGCGGGAGGCCCAGGAAACGAGCTGTTTCAATAGGGTCGGACCAGTGGGAGAGGGGTGTAAGTTAGGGGTGTAAGTTAGGGGTGTAAGAGGTGGTTGGTGGCATGAGGGGATTCTCCACATGACGGGCACTCATTGGGAATATTGAGGTCGAGTCTGGACAGGTAGCCTGTGAGGCGGCTACAGTATCCAGACCGTAATTGAGCCAGGGTAACGCGGGTCTCTCTTGGCAACTGAAGCTCCGTCTGTTGTTGTTGTTGTAGCAGCATACAAATTCCCCAAAAACTTTTTGGGGAGTGTTGCTGGAGTGACAGTCCTTGGCCAGATATAAATCTGGGTCGTTCCGGTTACGTAGACCCGACTGTCGTGGGAACGAAGTCCGTCTCTTCTACGGGTGGTGATTGGGCTCCGATTATGGCATTCATAGGTAAGATAGGTGGTGACTGACTCTATGGATGTCGTTAATAGCTCGTCTGTTTGTCGTCGGGTCCAGTGGTTGGTCTACGTATTGCTCGACTGCGGCCTTGTACACGAATAGGTGCCTACTGACGCGCCTAGGTGGAGGCTCCTTTTGTAGCAGAGGTCTGTTTGGGTGTTCGTTTCTATGATACCCCACCAGAAATTGCTTACAAAGCATTTTGCTGTGTTCCCTTACGGGGAGCACTTGGGCCTCGCTGTCTAGGTGGTGCTCAGGCGACATCAGAAGGCACCCAGTCGCTGTCCGGAGTGCGGCGTTCTGACAAGTCTGTAGCTTCGTCCACTGCGTCCAACTAGTCCCCGGCATCCAAACTGGCGCAGCATAGTTTAGAACCGGCCGACCAATTGCCTTGTATGTTGCCAGCAACGTTTCTTTGTCTTTGCACCACTTCCTGCCGGCGAGCGACTTGAGGACCTTGTTGCGGCTCTGTACTATATTGACAACTGCGGTTGTGTGCGTGTAGTAAGAGAGCAGGCTATCGAAGGTGACCCTTAAAATTTTCGGCTTGTTTAAAGTCGGTAATGGTGTGCCATCGACGTGTATACATTATTCTAGCCTGACCTCCTTCGTCCAGGTAGTGAAGAGGGTCGCCGTTGGTTTCGTTGGGGAGAGTGTTAGCCTCCTTGCAGTGAACAAGCGAGAAAGGCTGGAAAGATAGTCGTTTACTTTTGGGCAGAGGTCATCAATTCCATTCCCGGACGCCAAAAACGAGCAATCGTCAGTGTATGAGATCAGGAAACTCCCTCAGGAGGCTGGGGAAGCTTCGAGATGTAGAAGTTAAATAATAAGGGGAAGAGAACACCACCTTGTGGAACCCCTTGTTTAATTCTTCTTGGTTTCGAGGTTTGATCTCTGAAGATTACTGACGGCTGTCGACCACTCATATAATTCGCCATCGCTTCAGTCCCTGCGGGAGTGAGGAGGCCTAAATGTCTTCTAGCAGCGTGGAATGGCAGACGGTGTCAAACGCCTCTGACAAGTCCAGTGCTACTAGGACCGTTCTGTCACGGGCGGTTCCGATTTAGGCCACGAGTTATTTGGATGCTTATGGCGTTAAGTGCTGTTGTTGTGCTGTGCACTTTACGGGATCCGTGCTGATGCTTCGCTGGGGTCAGGTGGCAGGTGAAGTATGGGAGTAGCAGGGCCTCTAGTGTCTTCGCGACCGGGGAAAGGAGCGTTATAGGGCGATAGGAGTCTCCGTTTTTGGCGGACATCCCGGTTTCAGCAGTGGAACCACTGTCCCTGATTTCCACACATCAGGAATGATGAGAGTGGCCATTGACAGGTTGAGGACCTCCGTTCGGTAAGCTGCTACCGCAGGCCCCAAATGTTTCAGCATCAACATACAGATAGCCTTCCCGATAGCCCCTGAAAACAAGTAGTGCACTGTTTCTTGGCTGCTTGTGCAGCCTCCTGGTCACTCGAAGTTTGGCCCTGTCTATCGAAGGATGCAGTGTGAATTGCCTGATGAAGTAGGTTGCGCATTTCTTCGGGTCCGACGAAGAGCGAACTTCAAATGAGATTTCCTCTCTGTCATCCCGCTTCGTTGGGTTAGACAAGGGGCTCACGGTTGACCAGAGCTTACTCACACCAGATGTGAATTTACAGGCCTTCAAGTGCTCCTCCCACTTTTTCCGCTTGTGCTGATGTACCAGTTGCCGAATCTCCAAATTAAGGTCCCTCAGGCGAGGGTCCCAGGGATCGAAGTGGCGTAGGTGGTCACGCTCATTTGCTAGTACAGCTGCTTCGGCCGGGAAATTTGGGCTGACTTCCGCGATACGTCCGGACGGTATGAAGCGAGCCGCTCGGCGGCAGTGATTACCCGGCCAGCATATACGTTTGTGGGTGTGGGAAGGGCGGCGAAGCTGCTATCGGTAACTTTCGCGAAGCCGTCCCAATCAGCTTTGTTAAAGTTGGTGTAGGTTCGGTGGTCCGCAGGAGCAAAGTCGGTGGGCTTATTGATCGAGATGATTATGGCTAGATGGTCTGATGCTAGCGCTAGCAATTGTAAGGTCTGGCGAGCTGCTGCAGCTACCCACAATCCTGGAGGGGGCGTCGTAGTTCATGGTGCAGAATGTTGAATGGTCTATCTGCTCAGCCAAAAGATTTCCCCTACGATCATTGGCCAGGCTTGAGTGCCAGAGATCGTGGTGCGCGTTGAAGTCACCTACTACCATTCGGTTTTCACCTCTGAGTAGCGCACCTATGTCAGGGTGATATCCTGCCGGGCAGCAGGTGACAGGAAGTATATAGACGTTAAATATTTCGAGCTTGACATTGCCTTACCGTATAACTATACCCTGATATTATAATATGGTATCCCTGCGGTCGATGTCTACTTCGATAAGACGATACTGCACGGTTGGGTGCGTGATGCACGCTAGGCCATCACCATTATCTCGCTCGCGATCTCTACGGTGCACGTTGTATCCGGCGCAATTCAACAATGTTGAATAGCCGTGCAGCTTCGTCTCTTGGAGCGCAGCTATTAATATTCCGTGCCGACCCATGAAGACTGTTATCTCCTCGACCTTGCTCTGAACGGACTACTGTTAAATTGTAAAATCTTCGTGTGCCTAGGGAAACTTACTGGGATGAGGGGTGTTAGTGACGTGTTTTACCTGGTCGCCACATGCTGTGCTTGTCGCTGCTGAGGCCGTTGCCCTTTGGTGGTAGTGGGCGGCGTCGCAGTTGTAGATTGTGACCGAGCATCACAGCATGGACCCTCATAGTCCCTCGTCCAATCTCGCGTGGTGCGCAGTCTTGAGCATGCCCTAAAGTGATACCAGCCAAGGCAAGTGTTGCACTTGACTGATGTCACATTACGGAATATCCTGGACTGACTCACCGTGCAGATTGTCGGAGGACATAGGAGTTGTTAGCGGTGGCGTTTGAGTAGTTGTTGTTGTAGCAGCATACAAATTCCCCAAAGACTTTTTGGGGAGTGTTGCTGGAGTGACAGTCCTTGGCCAGATATAAATCTGGGTCGTTCCGGTTACGTAGACCCGACTGTCGTAGGAGGAGTTGTTAGCGGTGGCGTTTGAGTAGTGGTGTAGTTGTATCGGTGGTGTGGTCTGTTGTGTCAGTGGTGTTGTCTATTGTATTGTGTTGTGGTGAGGTTGTGTTTGTGTTGAGTTGCTCAGGCGGACTCTGTTGTGCCGTGGAGCCTGCTCGATTTGCGGAGCAAGGGGCCACGCATGCGGTGGTCCACTGCCTATGAGTCGTAAGGCCTGAGCAAACTCGCAGATGGCTCCACCCATTGCATGTGTTGCTTTTGACGGAGGTGGAGTTGTTGTTTAGTCTTCTCGGGCACACGCAGCAGGTATATGTTTCTGGTCCAGGGTTTGACTCAATGCCAGCCCTGAGCAGAAGTATGCGAAGAAGATGTAGCCCTAAACGGGGTTAGATGCCGAAACAACAGCCCTTGGTCGGGTAAAACCCGAGTCATTCCGGTACGTAGAACCGGCTGTCGTGGGAATGGCTCTTGCGCTACCCTCGTTTGCTTACTCGCTCGCTGGCTGCTCAGCGCGTGAACTCGTACTTAACGAGTACTCGTTTGCCAAACAGCGTCGCCTGTTACTCGTGAGTTGCGCAAGCTCAGAGCAAACTAACGAGCGAGCAAGGGGTTAAATGAGGCAAATCCGAACCCTGGACAGCAGGCTGTGAAATATCAAACGTCGGAATTCCTTGGACGCTACTATTCACACAAACGAAATAATAATAATTTTTTTATTTACCGTTTTCATATCAGGTCCGTACTTAGCTTTTTACATAGAATAAGCAAAATAAGCAATCCAAAGCAAAAGCTTAGAATTTTCGGCCTTGTGAATAACTTCACTCTCTGTTTCATTGTACTAGCATTAATAGTAAAATTTGCACGGTGCTAAAAAAAAAACAAATACACTCGAAACAAATAGGTTGTAGTTGGGGTCGAATAGGTTTATTATAGTTCCTGAACCCTCCATTTTTTTTTTGTTGCATGAAGGTTTGTTTGTTAATTTGAAAACACTACGATTATATTTTCTAATATTTTTAAAGAAACTGCGAATGAAAACTCCAAAGAAACCCGCCCTGACTCCTGCTCCCACGAAGCGGCTCTACCCTAAGATAGGCATGAGCGTGGTACCGGTGGCGTTAAAGCATGCCTATCACAGCAACACATTTTGTACACCGAACAAGCTAAAACGAAACACTATCGCTGACAAACTGAACCATTCCGAAATGGGACTTACACCAAAGCAAAAAGAAAAGTAAGATTATGCGATTATTTCCAAATTGTTATTACATATTTACGTATTTTTACTTAAAGGGCGCAAACAGGCATGCTGGCTCCATTGATTCCCGGATTCTCTTCGATGCTCCCAAATTTAACTTCGAAAAATCGGGAATCGAGTATTGTAATGGACCGATCCATAGATTCTCGTGCCTCGATAATGAGTATGAACGTATCATCATCAACTATGTTTGGGAATGATGGCCCATCGACGAGTAAGACGACTAGGTATGGAAATCGTAATTAAAAAAACTTCATTAAATTATCTCCTTCATGCAGTTATAGTCCAGTGGTACGTAAATGTATGGCCGAAATCGGAAATATCATGGACAACAAAATGTCGAAATTTCTGGAAACTCTCAGTGAGAATTTTAGACCTCAAACTATAATTGTAGAAAAAACGCCCAGCTCTACGCCATGGACGACCGATCCAGGTAGTGTAAGAGCGTTGCCAACGGTGTTTCGCCAGGAATTGAGAAGTATTGTAAAAGAAGTATTAAAAGAAAATGTTGGCCAGTCAAATGGAAACGAAACAGAGTCAATATTGGAGTCTTCCCTTTTAAGAAATGATCCCAAATGCCAGCTGGTAATTTTTTACTTGATTTATCAATGAAAATATTCTAAATAAGATTCTTTATTTTATTTCAAGTTTTCAACAAGTAGTCCGGTTTTCAAAGTCCCTTCTGTACCTGATGGAGGTTCTGATAGTACTGAAAAATCGATTGAAGCTCACGAGCAATCAGAGGATTCTGA
>NW_016165762.1:17769-19167 GCF_001687245.7 Rhagoletis zephyria | reverse complement strand
AAAGAAGTTCACGTACCAAGTTTCGTTAAGATATCTCAATTTTTACTCGAGTTATCGTGTGCACAGACGGACGGACGGACGGACGGACAGACAGTCACCGCTTAATCGATTTCTCTTTTCATTCTGATCATTTATGTATACATTTGTCTATATCTATCTCGATTCGTTTTGCCTGTTACAAACAGCCGTTATGTGAACAAAGGTATAATACCCTTGTGCACAAGTACGCTCGGGTATAAAAACAAAATTTATGGTAACTATTTCGGGACGAAAATTAGACAAATTTTTTTAACTGCCCTGGAAACTGACGGAAAATAGTTTTAATCAAGGCGAATTAATATAAGGTGATAGCAGGAGTACAAAAACAAAAATTTACATGTATTTTGTTTTTGCTTTGGCGGCATAAACTGTCAAAATCTGTAAGAGTGTGTGTAGAAATTCAAACAAAATTTTTCAATTTGATATCAGAAGCCGTGCGGCGAAACACATACACAAAATCAGCTGAGCTAGTAACACCACCTTATAAAAATTCGCCTTGGTACATACATTTAGGGCCGGTTACTCAATGTCTGGTTAACGCTAATCCCCGGTTAAACATAGTTATCGACGTTACCGACTCCCTGTTGTATGCATGGAGTCGTAGACGTCGATAACGATGTTTAACCGCAGATTAGTGTTAACCAGACATTGAGTAACCGGCCCTTACATTCTTATTTGACGTTAGCTTTGTTGTTGCCATTTTTGGACTAAAAATTTGGTTTTTTGCGTTCCTTTACTTTTCCTGTTATTCTCTTTTAGTGAGCGCATTTTGCTTACGCTCTGACATTTTGACACTTTTCGGATTTTAGTCCAAAAAGATAAGGAATGAACCTAATGTTTTTTCCCGGCTTTTGCAAATTGAATAAAAGTGAAAGTACATAACATCAATTGCGACAACGTCACCGTCACGATCACCATCACCGTCACGATCACCATCACCGTCATCGATGCTTATGCGTCAAGTTACACACTATCCGTTTGACGTATCGTCCGAAAAATCATAAATTCGCTGCTAATCTTTGCAAAATGTGCGTTTTACTTTTGCACTTCTTCTATAGGTTTTGCTCCATAAGCGCACTTGTGCACAAGGGTATTATAACTTTGTTCACATAACGGTTGTTTGTAACAGGCAAAACGAATCGAGATAGATATAGACAAATGTATATATAAATGTTCAGAATGAAAAGACAAATCGATTAAGCGGAGATTGTCTGTCCGTCCGTCCGTCCGTCCGTCCGTCTGTGCACACGATAACTCGAGTAAAAATTGGGATATCTTAACGCAACTTGGTATGTGCACCTCTTTCGGGCGTAGGACGGACGGTATTGAAAATGGGCAAAATCGGACAATAACCACGCC
>NW_016165762.1:8793-17551 GCF_001687245.7 Rhagoletis zephyria | reverse complement strand
AAAATGGGCGTGGCACCGCCCACTTATGATCACATATGTGTATCTCGGTAACCGTTCAACCAATTTGTACCGGTGTGGTTATTGTGCTTGCCACATAGAAGCAAAACGTTGAAAATTATTGAAATCGAACTAAAATTGAGGCCGCTTTTCATATAACGGTAAATTTCAGAAATGCTTGAAACTTCAATATTTCGAAATTTAAGGACGCTAATTTACTCAAAATGGATACACCCCGGTTTACCATGTAGCGGTAGCTTTCGGAAAGGTGAAAAACATACATTTAATACTTGCGCCGGGTATTTAATGTTCGGCTCCGCCCGAACTTAGACTTTCTTACTTGTTTTAAATTTCGTTTTCCCATAATCAAAAAATTTTCACAAACTGAAAAAATTTACGTTCAAACATGTAAACAAAACACTGAATAGTTGTCATTTGACGCAATCGCATAAGCGAAATTGAGAGTTGAGCTCAAGGCGAATTTATATAAGGTGGTGTTACTACCCTGCAGTACGGGGGAGCGGCTACAGGACTGATGAATCGGTAGTTACCTGATAAACACCGTCAATTACCGACCGACTACTTGCAGTGTATTTCATCGATTACTTTTACAAGGCGATGTCCTAGGCGGTAGTCACCATCGNCTACCGGCAGTTACTGAAGTAAGTACATACTCTCTGGACTATCGGTAGTTACCAAAGTAAGTGCTTACTCTCTTTACTACCGGAAGTTGCAGAAGTAAGTACTTACTCTCTTCACTACCGGCCGTAACTGAAGTAAGTACATACTCTCTGGACTATCGGTAGTTACCAAAGTAAGTGCTTACTCTCTTTACTACCGGAAGTTGCAGAAGTAAGTACTTACTTGTACTGTAGTACTTGGCTATTGTAGAAGATGACTACGAAATTCCCCACAGGGTATATGTACATGTATATACATATCGAGCCCTAACTGCCAAAATAACGTAAGCGACATTTTTTAAAAATTTTCGCTTTGATGCAGAAATGCTCTAGCAACATTTCTCTTTCAAAAAGAAAATTTAGAAAAAAAATTCGCTTACGTCATTTTGGCGGTTAGGGCTCGATACANGCAACATTTCTCTTTCAAAAAGAAAATTTAGAAAAAAAATTCGCTTACGTCATTTTGGCGGTTAGGGCTCGATACAAGGCGAATTTATGTAAGGTGGTAAGAAAAACTTTATCTCGCTCTAATTTTATCAATGACACTCCCACCCTACTCCTAAAAACAAAAACAGTGTTATTTATTTTCCAAAATTCTTTGCAAGTTTTAAGAACATTTTCAAATTTTTAGTAGTGAAATAATTGAATCATGAGTTGAGCTAATTTGTGTGGCACTGTCACCGTCAGCTTGTTCATGTAACTTACTTCATACAAATGCACCGAATCAGCTTTTTTGACAACTGCCGGTGGCGGTGACGCAATGGACGTTATGTACTTTCACTTTAACTTTGCTTATGCATTTGCGTCAAGTGACACTATTCTCTGTTTTGTTTACATGTTTGAACGTAAATTTTTCCAGTTTGTGAAAATTTTTAGATTTATGGAAAAACGAATTTTAAAAAATGATGGAGGAGTACCTAATAGAAGAAGTGCAAAAGTAAAACGCAAATTTTGCAAAGATTAGCAGCGAGTTTATGAGTTTTCGGACGCAACGTCAAACGGATAGTGTGTAACTTGGCGCATAAGCATCGTTGACGGTGATGGTGATCGTGACGCAATGGATGGTATGTACTTTCACTTTAAGTTCTCTGTAAGGTGGTTTGTTAAAAAAAGGTGCAATCCCGTATTCCTCGGACTCGGACTAGTAAAACTGTCAAAAAATAAAAATTCGCTTTCTAGTAAAAAATGGTAACTTCTGTCAACTTCAACATAACCTCAAAATTTTGGTTGTAAATTTTTGCTTATTTTGTATGTAAACACACTCAGCTCACACATGTAAATAACCAAAAATACTTTCAAGTTCATTAGGATCCACTTAAACAAGTAATTAAATACTTTTCAACATGAATTAGCAGAGTGCACTTTTCTTGTGTTTACAATTTGGTTGCCAAACACACTACAGCTGATTGTTTGACACATTTACCAGATTTTACCAGCAAAAAATTCTCGGACTAAACTGGTAACTTCTGGCAGAGAGAGAACCGTATTTACTCTCTTTTTTGTCCTCTCAATAGTCAGAGAACCGAGTACGGGATCGATTTTCAGTAAAATCTGACTGATTCTGNACTCGTACGGGATCGTACGTGAACATATATGGTATATGCGATATGGAAAAAGGGATATTTCCAGCAGTTAACGTTTTAGTGTGGGCAACAATGATATTTTTTAAATAAGGCAGATCGGAATATGCGCTCACTGGGAAGACAATACCTGTAATTATTGTACCATTGTTTCAAACCCATTTATTTATTATTTATTTCATGGTAGGAGAGCGTCTGAAACAATATAGAAGCAATTTTTTGATTCAAGTTTAAAAGTAATGAATAATTAAATCTCGGGACTAGTCCCGTGATCCCGGGATTGTGACAACGCCATCCCGAAAATCCCGGAATCGGAAAAAGCCGAAAAATTAACATTCCTAGTATGTAGACGTCATCAGCTTCACAATGCTGAAGGAAAAGTTATTCCATGCGAGGAAAGCATTGTATAATGAAAAGTATTTCTGTGTCAGATTTCCTCAATCCTTATCCGTCTATTCTTAGTTGGCGCTGCAACCACCCAAGCGATTTTGACCGAGCTCAACGCCAGTCGTTTCTCTTCTGTGCTAACTGACGCCAACTGGAAATGCCAAGTGAAGCCAAATCCTTCTCCACTTGGTCTTTCCATCGCAATGGGGGCCTCCCTCTTCCTCTGCTACCACCAGCGGGTTCCGAGTTGAATACTTGCAGAGCTGGAGCGTCGGAGTCCATTCGAACGTCATGGCCAAGCCAGCGGAGCCGCTGCACTATGTCTTTATGGGTGGCCATTTCATAGGCACGCGTTCCAAATTTTTCTCTTCTGCTTTCACACGTACACGGGAAAAACTTCGCTGCTTTAACACATACATGGGCATACTCTATGGGCCAGTTTTTCAGGGGCAGTTTAAACTTAGTTTAGGTAAACTGAGTTTAAATTGAACAGCTGGCTAACATTTGATTGGCTGATCTTAGTTTAAATCAGCCAGATCGGGCGTTTAAACTGAGTTTAACTATGCCCGTGCACTGAAAAACTGGCCCTATGAATTAGTGATGCCGGCGATTATGGTTTTGCTGTGATCGTGCTCAATCGATGCGAAAGTTCCAAGCAGGCAAGTCGTTGCAAGACACTCACTCACTAGTAATGGGAAGGAAGGGCACAATATTTGGTGTGTCGTGAAAAAATCGCACGGGCGACAAACGTTTTTGTTCAGCGCCATTTTGCCTTATTCCCAAATATTGAATTAATAAATTATTACGTACATATGCACATAAATAAAAAGATGAATTTAAAATAATGCTAAAAATCCCTTTTATTTTAATTCAAAATAAGAACATTAATACAAATTAATTCAACTATTTGCTTTAATTTTATTTTTAAATTATAATAAAAAATCTAAGCAAGCAATAAAAGTAAATTAAACTATCTTAAAAGGTTAATCCTTTAATATAATCTCTGCCCTTCACAATATTTACATAATAAAAAATCTCTTTTTCTTATAATTTGTAACTCGAAATCGTTGACAGCACTGTTTGCATCAGGCGCGTGAGCGACTTACAGCCCTATTCCAAGAAAGATAGAATACAAGATTGCGCCTATCAGAGGATTTTTGAGAATAAATTTTGGGTGACGTCACACTGGTGCAATTGCGAGAGAGAAATGCCAAAACGTGAGCAAGAATGGAAGAAGAAGGAAAAATGTTGCAAGGAAAACGTAAACAAGTTGCACAAGTGTGACGTCATACAAACAACGATTCTGTCAAATTCACTGAGAGAGAATAGCGGTGATTGGCGCAACCTCTATTTCTCTCAATCGTGGCCCTATTCAACGCCACTGACAAAACTCAACGGCTGACTCAAGGCGAATTTATTCTTAATATCAAAATGATGTGTGTTGTAATATGAATTCGCCTTGTTTACAACAAACACATCATTTTGACATTAGGAAGTGAGGCGGCGAAAATCTAAAATCGCCATCAACACCACCGTGTATAAATTCACCTGGGGCTGACTATTGGTTTTACCAATGCGCCTAATACTATACCGCAAATTTATTTTAAGCGCTGTAATACTGACAATAGTCATTGTTATTGTTATGACTTACTGAGTACGCGACAACGGCGAAACAATGTTGATATTGTGTTTTAGCCGCTGTAATTGTGACAATAGTCACAAGATGGATTTTGTCCATGATGTGGGAACAGGGCGGTTATTCTCTTCATTCTCTCATCGTTTATAGGGAATGTCGTGCAACCCTGCGCGAGTTGAACGCAAAATCGCCTCATGCGAACACCGTATAATCGCTTTCAACGATGTTGGTCGCCAGCCAACACTTAGCCATTCAACTTTTTTTCTTGAAACCCTGCGTGAGTTGAGCGCATAGTTGAATAATGTAAATTCCCTATTAGGAAAATTGAAATATATGATTGTGTGAGTTTTGGCCACCTCTGTTGTAAAGCTCATACAGCTCATCATTCCATCGTCTGCGGTAGTCGCCAATGCGTAGAGGCCCGTAAATCTTCCATAAGATCATCCTCTCGAATGCTCCAAGAGCCGTCTGATCGGATGTTGCCATTGTCCATGCTTCTGCGCAATATACCAGAAATATATCTCGAAATTATAACTGTCAACAGTGACGTGGGTGTCAAGGCGCGAATGCGCTGACTGTTTGTTTGATGACAGGAGATACTTCGTCTTGTCCTCGTTGACCATGGAAACATGGAAAAGGCAGAACAGACTTCGCGGTTCTTGTTACCGACGATGCTGGTTTTTTTGTTGTAACAGCATACTAATTCCCAAAAAAGTTTTTGAAGAGTGTTGCTGAAGTTACAGTCCTTGGCCAGATATAAATCTGGGTCGTTCCGGTTACGTAGAACCGACTATCAATGTCATCGGCGTACGCCAGCAATTGCACACTCTTGTAATAAATTGTTCCTGAGCGGTTCAGTTCTGCAGCTCTTTTTCAGGGCTGTCACAGAATCCATTCTAGTCCGATTTTTCGTGAAATCTACGAAATTGCTCTCACTGAATCCGAATAGCTAGATTTCACGAAAAATCGGACTACGATGGATTCTGCGATTGCCCTTATTATATTTTCCAACATCAGATTGAAGAAATCACATGCAAGGGAGTTGCTATCAAACGGCTCGGAGAGGTCTTTTCCAATTCTGACGGAGCTGGTGGTATGGCTCAACGTCATTTTACACAGCCGTGTCAGTTTCGAGGGGATGCCAAATTCAGGCATCGCGGCGTATAGACAACTTCTCTTAGTGCTATCGAAAGCGGCTCTGAAAATCGACAAGTAGGTGTTGAGTGTCGATCCTTTTCTCTCGGGTCTTTTCCAAGACTTCGCGTATTGTGAATACCTGGTCTATGGTGGACTTGCCACGTCTAAAGCTACTGATAAGGCCCAATCAGTTCGTTGACGGTGGGCTTCAGTCTTTCACACAATACGCTCGATAAGACGTTGCAACCTATGCTTAGAAGGCTGATCCCGCGATAGTTAGCGCGAATGGCGAGGTCGCCTTTCTTGTGGATTGGGCAGAGCACGTTTAAATTCCAGTCGTCGGGCATGCGTTCATCTGACCACATTCTCCGTTACTTACTGTCTTGCCAAATAAACGCGGCGTAATTTTTTGCAAGCTTTTATTTAACTTGCTCTGTATGTATGTGTGTAAGCCGAAAGCCGCCTACGCAGAAAGAATTTCCGCCCCCCTTTTCCAGCAACTCAGAAAGGAAAATTTTACTTAGTAAGGTTTGTAATCATTAAGTGCGGCCGAAGGCCACTTACGCAATAAGAAGTTCTGCGCATAAATACTTCCGCCATAAACTCTTGGATCTAGATTATAGAATTCAAAAATTAATATGAAGAAAATCCTTCTTCTGAACACGCGGATTTTGTTTTTATCTTACTAATTTTATCTTTAAGGGGAGAAGGAAATAAAACTTTTCAGAAAAAGTTTACGAAAAAATGATTCGTAACCAGAGTTTTTATGGTTAATTATTTTTAGTTCATTGTCTAGTTTATATGAGTACTTATGCGAATACATATAAGTGTTATAAGTGCCATAGCAATGAATTCGAAATCTATGCAATCATCTTGGTTTTAAACGTTCTTTCAGCACTTACATTTATAAAATTCGACAAAAAAAATGTACAAAAAAAGAAGAAAACTAAAATTCTTCGCTTCAACGAGTCATGTATGGCGAAAGCGCTCTTAACTCAATAACAAATCATTTTTTCCATGTTTAAGAAGCAACACCAAACCAGCAATTACTGTTAGATATAATTGAAAGTTTCCACAAAGAAATTGTTAATAAAGCTATTAACTCATAACTGTTAGAACGTGTCACTATTGGATTCGATAAATTAAACGGTTTCAACGGCTTGCTCGGCAGATATTATTGAAAACACTATACAGTTTTGAGTTCGTTGGACATTTCTGAATAAGAATAGCTTTATTCCGGTTAATTTATCACAGTTTAAAAATATGAATTTTTCGCGTAAAGCATGGCTTCCCCGACCACTGTGCGGCAGTAAGAAATGAGTTGCCAGCCGCTGTGGTGTAGTGGTTATCAGTGCGCGCTACCACTCCGCAGGACCTAGGTTCAAGCCTTGGTTAGAGCAACATCGCAAAAAATATAAAAAAAAGGTTTTTTCTTAACAGCAGTCGTCCCTCGGCAGGCAATGACAAACCTCCGAGTGTATTTCTGCCATGCACAACAGCTTCTCATAAAAATCATTCACAAATACAAAATTGTAGCTCCCTCCCTTTGTGCAACAACATCAAGACGTACGCCACAATTCGGAGGAGAAGCTGGGCCAAACACCAACATATGTGTAAGCGCCAATCTATTATTATTATTAGTAAGAGTTGATGCTTGCACCTTATCAACTCCTCGCCGCCGTACTTGAATAGCTCAGCTGGCAGGCCATCAGCTCAAGCAGCTTTGTTGTTTTCCAACCGCGTAATTGCTACTCGTACTTCAAAATAGTCAAGCGGTGGAACATCGATTCCGTGATCATCGAATGAGAGCTCGGGTTCGTCTTCTCCACAACTTTCAGTGCTGCTCTCATTCCAAAGGGTGGGAAAGTTTTTCCTCCATGGTTATTCTTACTGGAGTTGTTATTAGGGCAAATACGTCTCGCTTCCCTCTTCAGTTCCCTATATGAGTCCCACATGGCTCGTGTAGCGCCCGATCGCATGACTCTCCTCATCGTACCAGTTGTTCTTTCGGGTTCGCTGAAATCCGACTACTTCTAATAAGCGGGAGATGTGGTTCCACTGCTCGTATCTGTCGGGTTTTTAAGAGTGCTCTCTGACAGTCGAGTGGCGGATACATTGACCGTCTGCTGTGATTGCAACTTTTCGACGTTGAGCCTTCCTTGCATTTTTGGGGGCACATTTGTGCTGGCACAGAGGCCGGTGCGTAACCTGCCTACAACAGGATAGTGGTACGAGTAAATGTTTGGCCCTCGTAGTGTTCGTACGTCCAAAAACACAGAAGCGTGCCTTCCGTATATGACAACATGCATCGTTTTGGTTTCTCGTTTTTCGATATGGAGGCTGCCATGTAGCTTGATGGATCTTTTAATACTTGAACCTAGCACTACACACTTCCATGTTTCGGGCCCCGGCGAAGTCGACCAGCCTCAGTCCGTTGCCGGACGTTTCGTAGTGGAAGTTGAATTTTCCGACAGTGGTTCCAAATATCCCTTTCATGCCCATGTAATTGAAACCGCCAAGCACGATTTTCGAACAGAGACGAGGGCTATGTTCGCATGAGCTCTCCAAGCGCTGATAAAAAGACCCGTCGGCGCAAATGAGCGAGATGTTGAAGAACCTCGCCTTGATGCGGATTGTGGACACCAACCACCTCTTCACATGCCAGCTCAATCCCACTCAACTAACACCCCTCCCCCTCTGGTCAGACGCCGACGAAACAGCCCGTACAACGTAACTGCATACCCAGAAGAACGACCATAACCCATGGTATGGTAAAAATGTAAGAATTTTAATTACATACAGTTTTTCGTTTTTGGTTGACAATTTCTCGGATTTGTCCCATATCCACTCGTTTGTTAATGTTCTGATTCTTAAGTCAGCACTCACGGTGCCCCCCCTAAAAGACATCGGTGAGCGCTCCTGGCATCGGGCAGCACACCACACATACAAACCTTCATTGGGGGCAGGTGTGTTTACGTTTTTAACTTGTTTTTAGGTTTTATGTATGTACTAAGAGTTATCGGGCAAGGTGCATAAACAAGCATGTCTATACATATGTACATGTACATATGTACATATATAAGACAACACAACGGATCATAACACTTAAAGGCTCTGTTATGCATACTTGGCATGGCTTGAGAGTTGTCACATAAGGAATCTGTTAAATGAGCTTCGCGTGTAAGCTGTTACCCAACGCACAGCATTACATACGTAAAAGTCTGTTGGTTTTTGATTTCTACGTAAAAATGGTATAGCAGTGCATGCAATGCCAAGTATGCATAACAGAGCCTTAAGGCTCTGTTATGCATACTTGGCATTGCTTGAGAGTTGTCACATAA
>NW_016165762.1:0-7590 GCF_001687245.7 Rhagoletis zephyria | reverse complement strand
CGAACCGAACACTGATTTTGGTAATAAAATTCAATGATTTGCAAGCGTTGCTCGTTAGTAAGTCTATTCATGATGAAATGTCAAAGCATACTGAGCATCTTTCTCTTTGACACCATGTCTGAAATCCCACGTGATCTGTCAAATACTAATGCATGAAAATCCTAACCTCAAAAAAATCACCCGTTACATACATATGTTTATTATGTATTATTAATCTATGCATTTACGTTGGTAAAGCTTTTGTGTTATTTTTTTTAACGCTTCTGACATTCGTAAGTATAGAATTGGGCACAAAATCTGCGACTCAAATAAAACAGAAGCAATTAATAAGTCATGGGTTCGATAGTATTTATGGTATGCATGTATATCGTCGGTGATACTGCAAAACGGTCTATGTCTATTAGTACCCTTTACACTTAGATGGTCTCTTACTTGCATTGGAATGCATCTGCAAATCCTTACACCTCAATAAATGAATGACAAAACTGTCTACCTTTGTCTGATGAAGATGAACTATTGCCAGAAGCGATCGGATACAGATAACAGATCAATTAAGCACCGGAGGTAATAAGTGACATAGAACGTTTTGCAGCAACACCGACGATATGTACATATATGTATATTAGGGCGGGGTGATTTGTATGGATGAAAAAAAATATTAAAAATCGTATAGCAAAAACGTAATCTACATTAGATTCTAAGAAAATTCACTGAAGACCCCATGGCTCTAAAATCAAACCTCTCGACTTGAAAATTTTTTTCCTCTTCTTTCGCTAAAATTATTTTATTTTTTTTGAAATATATTATGTTTTATTATATTATATTATAGTTTATGCAATACAGGTTTTGTTTTGAGACTAATCAAAATATTCAATTATCATATTACAAAAATATTAAATATAAAATTATATACAAACTTTTTTACTTGGGTGAATATTTTTTTAATGAAAAAAAATTTTGAGTGTAGCTATAAAGTGCAAAAGAACTACCTTACTAAAAAATTTTATTCAGAAAATTCGATTTCTTTTTGGAAAAACCTATTTTTTCTAACATTTATTTTTTTGGCAAAGGCGGCCATATAAATTTTCAAGTCGAGAGGCGCGGATTAGGATTTGATTTTAGATACATGGTTTCTTCGGAGAATTTTCTTAGAATGTTATGTAGTTTACGTTTTTGCTATACGATTAAAAAAAAATCAGCCCGCCCTAATGTATATACCCAGCAAGCATTTAGGTTTGATCTCAATTATCCAACGTTTCTAAGTTGAGTTGTGAGCCATAATAGGAGCCTAACAGTGCCGCCTAAGTGGGTAAAAATCGAAAAATTGGTGTCTGCAATGTGAACGTGTTTGGTATTTTTGTAAAGGTAATTTATACACGAAAATTAATTAAATATAAATCTCCCTATAAAATAAATTATATGCCGCCAGGAAGCCACTTATGTCGACAAATTTTATACTAAGAATATTAATAAGAGCATAGCCATGCGTAAGCTTTTCACGAAAACAAATGTCAAAAATACATTCTTTGAAATAAAATGTTGGTTTGACGTTTTTTATTTCCGTATAGCTAGTAGAGAGCTACAGGATAAAAGGTTTTGGAATAAAATTAAACACAGGGTGTCCCTGTGGTATTCGAGAAAAAAATTTTTTTTAATCAAAATTTCAGAAAATGGTAAATTTAATTGGAATGAATAAAAAGTATATCTAAAAATATCTTATTTTTAATTATTTCATTAAATAGTGCGGGTTTTTAGCTTTACAAAGAAGAAATAAAAACCTGCTAATTTTTGCACATTTTGAAGTAATGCGTTTTTTGCTAATTTATAAAATCATTTTTTTAATTTTTTGTCAGTGCCATCAGATTTGCACGATTCGATCTATTTTCAAAAATAAAGCGTAAGATTAAAAAGCTTGGCAATTAACGCAGACATGTTTTTACTCTTCACTTATTTCTTGCTTAGTATATCCAATTTTTTCCTTTGTCTGATACCCATATTGGTACATATACATATTTCAGTTACCCTATACCTACGGCAGAGTTGCCAACTTGGTGCTTTAAGCACTACATTTAGTGCTTTTTGAAAATTAAAACGCCAAAAAAAATTATTTAGTGCCTAGCATGATAAAAACATAGCAAGGTATAACCGTTCTCTCAATTTGTCGGCCATGATTTTTTTTTGAAGTTTGCCAACATTTTAAAATCATATAAAAGTGAAAATAAAAAATTGAAATTGTTCGAAATTGTTGTTGCTTGAGATTGAAAATGAAAATGTGTGTGTGAGTTTGTGAGTAAATTTAAAAATTAAATTGTTTGGAAACGTCAAGAATTTTAAAAGTGACTCTCAGCGGTTATACCTTACTATATTTTTATCATGGTGCCTAGTGCCTTTTTTAGTGCTTTTTTTCTGAACTAAATTTACTTTGAGATAGGTAAAACCTGAAATAATTTGAAATATTTAAAGCTGTGGCAGCACTGAATTTACAAGAATCTACAAATTTAAATGGACTAAAATTCAACCATGATTGATAAAAAGCTGAAGTTACAAACCCACCTTTTTAAATTCTTTTCGCTTTGAAAATGCTAGTAAGCAAGTAAGTTAAGTATTTCTTTTTTTCTTTTCTAATTATTTGTAAAAATTTTTTTGTTTTTTTACCATCTGAGTAAAACACATTGTTTCTTGGTGCTGAATCCAAATCTGGCCTCACAATCAGTAACATAAGCACCTCTTTTTAAAAAGTTAGTAAAAACGAGTGCAATAATAAAATCATCTTTTTTTATGTAACTTCACATTTTATGTATGTATGTATGTATGTACATACTTCTATTAATTTTATATACAAAGAATAAATTGTATTCAGTGCATTTCACAGTCTTATTTAACTATAGTTTAAAATAGATAAGTTTACGGTCCTTAATATGCTTAATTTGTTAAATGGCCCTTGATGGTGTATGTTCTTGTGGTGTGATTGTACCAGCTGCAAGAACTATTTGAAAATTTTATGATTGTATCAGCATGCTGGTGTCTTGAGTGGTGAAATTAGCTCAATTTTCTAAGTAAAAAATATTGTGGCTGAAATTTCTTGCACAAAAATTGGAAATTTCGGCTTTAATCATTTCGATATTTCCTCGACCTCATTTGTAACGAAATAAATATTGTACCAGCATGCTGGTAAGTTATATGCTTCCAGCCTGATGGCACAATCACTTGATGGAGCCACCAAGCCCTTTATACAAAATGGATTTTGGTTAGATAAAATATTAGCTTTTTTCCAGAGTTCACTGTTTTTCTTATTACTTATTGAAAATGTTTGCGTATATACTTTTATATGTATATGTAAGTAAAAAAATTTTAGCTACCAATTATAGCCACAACGACTTTTTTAGCTCTTTTTTGGCCCTTTTTTTAAGGAATTTGGCTACCACTAAAAATAATTCGCGGCAACACTGGTCAGTATTACCACAGGCGTACTGCGATGAATATGATGTCGGTGGAGATATAAATAATTTTTTCGCAACTTTTCAGACCCTTCCTCCCGTAAACTGTTTTTCCCTTTCTCTAGCCCGCGCTCGCACTTTCGCTGCTGCGCGGGCAAAAAAGTGCCCATCTCTGCAGTAAGGCGTCTGGTTAATTTCGGGATTTTTAATCAGAAATGAAATTTGGTAGGTGGGTGTATTTTTATAATATATTAATTATTTGTCGGAACCGGAAGAATCGGACCACTATAACATATAGCTCCCATACAACTGATTGTTCAGATAAGAGATTTTTATGCAGCTAGGAACATGAAATTTTGCAATACTTCCGCCCATTACCAACAGAATACTTACAGTGAAAATTACAAAGATCGGCTCACTATAACACATATCTCCCATACAACTGATTGTTCAGATATGCGATTTTTTGTTGTAACTCCTCCATTTATGCAGCTGGGAATATGAAATTTCGCAATATTTCCACCCATTATCAAAAGATTACTTACAGTGAAAACGGCGAAGATCGGGTCGCTATAACATATATCTCTCATACAACTGATTGTTCAGATATGAGATTTTTTGTTATAACTTATGCATTTATACAGCTTGAAACATGAAATTTCGCGTTATTTCCACTCATTATCAACAGAAAGTTTATAGTAAAATGAACAAAGATCGGGTCAGTATAACCTATTTATTGCCTTCATACAACCGATTGTTTAGATATGGGGTGTTACTTTATTTGGACAGCTAAACCCGATAAATTTCGTAAGCTATTTTATAAATGATAATACAAAGTCTACTGAGAAAATCGTCAAAATCTATGCTGTATAAGCTTTATATCCTATACCAATGATTGTTCAGATACCAGTTTTTGTGATATGTCTCCTTTATGTAAAAAGCTAAACCCATTAAATTGTGTTACCGGTTTACATACCGAACACACAGCAGTGAAAATCACTTAGATTGGTGTTATATAAGGTATATCTTCCATACCTCTGATTGAATTTTTTCAAATGTAGTAATCTGTTAAAGTAAAATTTTCAGATGTTCATGAAAGGTAGACAGACGCCTTTGGTATAGCCGAAGATAACGCTGCTCTTACTTGTTTATTTAAACATTTTGTGCCAACATTTTCACCATCAATCCGCGTTTACGATTTATATTGTCACATTCCTCGGCTATGATTATAGTTTGGTAGTCGTTTGTAGCCATAAATATTTAACCTAGCGAAAGTGTAATGTCCACGAAGAAGTTCCCTGGCGGCAACAATGGTCCGGATTTATAGTAAATCTCCTCTAGAAACTTTATCTTATAGTTGGGGGCAATTTTAAAATGGGTGCGTATCGTTGTTCAACAGAAGTCCAATATACATAGACTTATTTCAGATGGAATGCCTTAAAAGCCAGTTTCACGAAAGACATTTATAAAAAAAAAATATTAATTATTAAATAAAAAAAAAGAACTATAGCTAATACTGGTACAGAAAAGGGTTTTTATCATTGCCATCATTGCAAATTGCAAATCCCGAAAATGCCGGGATTATTGGCCAAGAATCCCGGGATTTTCGGCACCTAAAAAGGGCGGGATCCCGGGATTAACATTCCTAGTACATACATACATATATACTTTTTTATAATTACCTTTATTTGATCTTTCTTCCTCTTTCCTTTTATCAGTATCCTCGTATTGATAACAAAATCGATAGTAACATCGATAAAAATATCGCCATCAAAACCGATAAAATTATTGATAACAATATTGATAACGAAATCGCTAAAGATATCGATAACAAAATCGATACTCCTCTTCTTCTTATTTGGCACTACAACCGGTTTGGGCGGAGACCACAAAGCTTCTCCGACTGCTTCTCTTCTGTGCAAATTTGCGCCAGTTGGTTATCCCGAGCGCAGACAGGTCCTTCTGCACTTGGTCCTTCCGTTGCGTTCGTGGGCGCCCTTGCTTTCGTTGTCCACCCATGGGAGCGAAGTCGAAGGATCTTTTCACCGGAGAGTCGTCATCCACGCATACAACATGTCCAGGCCAGCGCAATCGCTGTATTTTTATGTGCTTAACTATGTCCATGTCATTAAAAAGCTCATACAGTTCGTCATTTCATCTTCACCGATACCCGTCGTCCACTAAAATAGGGCCGTAGGTTTTGCCTAGAATAGATCTCTCGAAAGCCCCCAAAGCCTTCTCATCTTTGTTCAGCATCGTCCAAGTTTCTGCGCCATATAACGGACGCGCATGATGAGAGATTTGTAGAGCGTGATTTCGGTTCGCCGAGAGAGGGCTCGCCTTTCCAATTGCCTACTGAGCCCAAAGTGGCACCTGCTGGCAAGACCTCCTGGCTAACGTGGTGTTTATGCTGGATCCTAGGTAGATAAAGTCTTTCACTACTTCAAAGTTATATCTGCCAACAGTGACGTGTGTCCCGAAACGCGTGGACTCTGTATATGTTGCTAGGAGGTACTTTGGGTTGCCCTCGCTCACCGCTATTTAGCTTCTTTTTTTAAACTGGAAAATGCTGCGGTTACGTCCCTTTTGTTTCAGACCAACGATAACGATATCATCTACATACGCCAGCAGCATCGTTCTATGTATGGTGCCGCTGCGATTCAGATTGGCAGCTCTTATTACGCTATCCAGCTTCAGATTGAGTCGCCTTGTCTTATACCTCGTTTGGTCTCAAACCGCGCGGAGTGGTCCTTCCCAATTTGAACGGAGCTGAAGGTTGTGCTCAACGTCACTCCACATAGCCGTGTTAGTTTTGCGGGCAGCTCCTCTTCGTGTTATCAAAAGCAGCTTTAAAATCGACAA
This sequence comes from Rhagoletis zephyria, assembly GCF_001687245.7. Lineage (NCBI taxonomy): Eukaryota > Metazoa > Arthropoda > Insecta > Diptera > Tephritidae > Rhagoletis > Rhagoletis zephyria. Next base: position 1,291 of record NW_016165762.1, on the reverse strand, counting down.
AAAGATGGTGTGTGTCGATTCGCTTATGTAGTGTCTTCTCCAGGATTTGACGTGCTGTGAAAATCTGGTCAATGGTGGACTTACCAGGTCTGAAGCCACACTGATAAGGTCCAGTCATCTGGGTCGTGAGAACTAGCATTTACTCAACTTGAGAAACAGTCCTTTTTTCGTACAAAGAAAAACGCCCTTTTTGTTGAGAACGCTATGATCCTATCTTGAGGTACTGTTGAGAAACAACGTTGGAGATTTGAGAAATACCTTAGTTCTCAACTTAACCTCAAGTTGAGCTCAAACCTAAATGTTTGATGGGCTATGTCTATATCAACCAAGGATGGAATTTAAAAATTTCAAATTGTGCCTAATGGACCGCAAAAATAGTGCGGAAAAGGAGATGAAAGTACCATTAAGTTAACATCGCTTCCTTTTAAGGCTTTTTAAGAACAATCAATTTTCAGAAATATTAAGTACACGGAAATAATATAATAATTATTAACTGATTGAATTACACTGTTCGGTAATCCGCTGGGGAATTGATGAAGCCAAGTTTTTCTAAAAGTCTGGATTGTATATAGAAAAGTAATTTCTCAGGTTGGCGATTTTAAGCTTTTTTTTTTAATTTGAGGTTGGTGGTCGCAGAGCAGCATTTAAAATAATTAAAAGTGATTAAATGTGCAAATGTTAATAACAACAAAAGGAATCTGGAACTGCCGTTTCATTTTACCAAAAGGCGTTTATTTTTACAAAAACCCCGCGGTTGCTGGATGCACTTTGGTGCAAATAAACATTGTTTAGAAACGTGGTTGAGAAACTTCGTGTTCCTTCCATACTTTTTACATCAAAGAGCACCCGAATGGCATAAATACCCCATGGAATAAACACGAGTAGAGAAAAATTATATAATGGTAAAAATGGCACATACATACATACATATATGAACGAATGCACACAGGCGACGCTTCTGTCACAACTTATCGATGCAAATTTTTTTTATACATACCGCGACAAAATGATAACAGCTTTGTAAATCAAAATTTCTAACTTTGTACAAAAATTGCAAAATAAATCAACGCAAATTCTTAGCCGCTTGAACCGCACACTTTATAGAATTGAATGATCTACAAAACTGCATACTAAGAACTTTTCTAAAAATTATGAATAAAAAGTTTGTTGAGAAATTTTTTTGACTTTTTTTTACAAAGTTTGAAATGTGGATTTATATGGTGTTTAAGTATTGTATAATTGGAAACATGATAAAAACATAGCAAGGTAGAACCGTTCTCTCAATTTGTCG
>NW_016165759.1:0-26459 GCF_001687245.7 Rhagoletis zephyria | reverse complement strand
GGACACACAACATTGCAAGTTGATAAAAGCGTTGTAACGTTGTAAAAATGCAGACATACTGAAAGTTCCAAGACCAATGAACACTAATCTAATAACAACCACGGCGATAATATAACCCGGATCAAGATTCTTGTAACAGAGCAAAGACCTCCTCTGCGATGAAAAAAACCAGGGGCCTATTTCATAAAAGTGACAGGTGCGAAAATTGTCGATTATTCTATAAAATTTCACTACCAGAATTGTTGGCGACATCTTTCCTGTTTCATATACGTTTGTAAGAAACTGTGAAAATTTTTGGAAAACGACAATGATAATATGGTAATATTGTCGACAATTGTGCTGACAATTGTCACTCTGACAAAATTGTCGCTACAATGGCGATAAAAAACCGAAAGGCTCCGTCGGAAAACTTTCACAGGATTGCAATTCATTACTTTTCAATAATTTGAATATTTCTTAAAACTAAAATAATGCAAATACAATTATTACATATGATATACACATAAATTTCATATGACTGGCGACAATTTTGTCAATGACAATTTTAAACCCCAACAATGACAATTGGTCAGCTTTTCAATGGAATTTCTCATGGAATCTAAGAGGTGGTGATAATTGTGTTTATGAAACAAAACACCCACCAAACTGTCGAATTGTCACCGATAACATGGAAAATGCCTATCGTTACAAAATTATCACTTTCGCTTTATGAAATAGGCCCCAGGTGGAAAAGTACTTAGTTTTACTTGACATTTTGAATTGGCGTCACAGAAGAGAAACGACTAGCGACATAAATATATTATTATAAATATTTGGAAAATGGGCGTAGACCCAACCACTTATGATTGCATGTATGCGTATGTATGCCTGCGTACATAAAGTAGCACTGGCAGCGCATGCCTCGAATATCATGATGAAATAAAAAAATAGGTATCTCCCTTAGACAAAAAAAATATTGAGGTGTAAATCTTGCATGGAATGAGTATACATATATCTTGGCAATCGTTCTCACAATTTCTACCAAACGTGGCACAGTTATAATATAACGGTAATTTAGAAAAATAAGAAATCTGCGATAAATCAGTAACTTCTAAAGCAAATTTACTCAAAATTAATTCTTTAGCCAAAAATACGATTACAACACATTGTTCGAAAATGGGCGTGACGCTGCCCACTTATGACCACAAATATGATAGCCTTTCTAACAATTTGTACCAAACTTGGTATAATTATTGTACTGGGCACAAAAACGCAGTATGTATGTAGTAAATTTTTGAAAACGGAATAAAATTAAGCCCACTTTTTATATAACGGTTAACGGTCAGAAATGTGGAAACTTCGATAATTCGAGATATAACGATGATAATTTACTCAAAGTTAATACCAACAACAACCCCTTAAAAATAAATAAGATTATTATGGAATTTCCGCATATTTAATATCTCATTTTACTTATTGTTAAATTGTTTGAGGCTAAAAGTTAAGAAAAAATTGTTATCAAGACTTTGAGAATTTCAGAGTGTTGAAAACATTTTAAGCAATGTTGCATGGACCTGTTTTGCAAGAGACTCTTGCACCAATTGTTTCCATAGAAGCTGCATAAGTGCTCTCACCTCAAGCTGTGTTGATTGGTACCCACTTCTTAAAAATAATGATCCTGACTACTCAAAAGTACTTTTATAGCTGTACGCAGTATCAATTAAATCGCCTAAGGGTGAGTTAACTTCTTTTTCGCTATGGTTTTTTGTATGTATGGATGATTTTTTCTTTCCTTTTAGTAAGGTGTTCATACAAATGCAAGTCCAACTTAATTTTAATCTTGCATCTATACTTTCACACCTTCGTTTTTTGTCAATCACATCTTGATCCAGCTTTTTTGGTATGCATTTTTGCCTGCCAAAAAAAATGTTAAAGAACCACAAAAAAATAATTTGCACACTTGACCCACAATAGCTACATAAATGGCATTCCTTGCGACTGGATAAACAAAATTGCAAAAATATTTGTATGCGGCATTTTCTCTATGAAAACTCAAAATGAAATCAAACCGCATATGAAAGAAACTAGCACAAAAACTTTGATTTATGATCGCCAACAACAAAGTGAAGTGAGCTCGCTGCATTAAAAATAAAACCTTGAGTAAGTTTTTCATGAAAACCAAAATCATATTTTACATCACAAATAAATGAAAATAACATTAGCAGTCAGTTAGCAGGAGTACATGTGTTTGTAACCAGTAAATTCATGGCAGCCATGATCTTGATTAGCAACCGGTATGGGAACTCTTCGCTGCAAAGGCATTCGGCAGATGGCAATAAAATAAAAGTAAATACAAACAGGATCAACTAGAAACTGGGTATATGTGTATGTATGCGCATGCCTGCCTGTGTGTGAATATAGCATCCCAGTGGGAAAATGCAATGCAATGTATGGTATTCGAAAAAATAATCAGTTCACATTCGAAAATGCATTTTTCCCCACGCGCGCCGATGTCCTAAGAAAAGTAGGATATTCAATTTTGCATTACCTGCTAATGCGATTAAATGTGAATTTTTTGGGGCTTTTTGGATACATTTGAATGCTGATTAAATATTAATAAGTAATTGAATCTAAAACTCCTAAGAAAATCATTACATTATTTATCACGCACGTAACGCATTATGTACTACTTTTCCCACTGGGATCAGACACGTTCGAAAAGGTGTACGATTATAAGTAGCTCAGATTGCTGCAAGCTATGCACACAGATGCGTTTCCAGCCAGATCGTGCAACTCTGCCACTAACTACTAAAAAATTTTTGCTGGCTTCAGCGCAGCAACAACTGTCACACATGGAAATAGCAAACCATAAAAAGGCAATGGAAGTGCACACAGGTTAAAATAAATTGATAGACAGATAAAAACAAAACAAAACAAAAAACATAGACAAAACATGTTAGCAGCCAATTTACTGAGAGCACGCACTAGGAACAGCCATCGTTGGCACCGCTTGCAGCAAATATCAAAAGCAGCATGTCATTGTGGCGCATACTTGTTGCAATAAGGCGAACGCATACCACTGAGCAGAGTATTTGAAAATTTAATTAAAAATATTTGTAAATGAAGCTGTGCAAAAGCGCAGCTTGCAAGCACATCCGAAAACACAAAGTCCATTAGTAATGGAAACGTGAAAAACTGAATTTGCTTAGTTGGTAGTTTCTGTATTTTTAGATGCAGGTGCGTTGATTCGGTTCGTATGATTGGCCTTGGCTGCATGCACATTTTTTGCAAGCCTTATTGGCGTAGAAAAATTTTTTAATTAAGTTAAAAAAATAAAAATCAATGAAATTGCCCAAATTTGTTTGCATAAATATTTAATTATGCTAGGAAAACTAAATTCATGATCATGATTTTTTTTTGTAGGATGAACACTGGCTAAACACTTTAAAGCCTCTTTTTCTAATTATTATTAGCTTTCAGTGACATCTAGGGACAGTAATTTGCCGATATCTCGACAAATAACGAACGCAGTATTATCTGCGGCGAGTCATGGAGGCCAGGGATGTGGCTATAAAATTAACTATGATAAAAAGTTTCAAAAATTTTGTCTAAGAATTAATCAGCTTTTAAAGCACGATTTTCGCTTTTTTTCTCGTTTTTTTTAAAGACTTTTTCGTAATATCTCAAAATGTAAGGGTCAGATCGAAAAATGGTCTCGCCCAACGTATTCAGCGACCTTGAAAACATATTGTAAGACCTTAAGAAACTTAAATTTCGTGTACGCACGGATTGAAGGAAGAGTAATTTTAACCACTCGAGGCGGAGGCTCAAAACGTCCACGCGAAGCCTCTAAATGTTAATATTTTTGTACCAAATTTTCAGAGTATAGTTCTTTGCCATAATGGAAGCTAAAAAGTCAAAACGGTCAAAAAAGAAGCACTTTAAATTTTTTCTGGTCACTCTAATATACATATATGTTATAAGTGAATTATATAAAATCACAGTTTTCTCAAAAAGTTATCAAGATACGATAAATTAATTTTGATCTGAGATGATTGCTGAAACATCGACTTTTAATAATCTGCATCAATATTGTGAGTGGTTTTCATGTGGGATTAAAAATTTTTCTACACTACCATGACTACTAAATGAAAAATTTATATTAATTTGTCATATTTGCAAAACACTTTGGGCAGTCATAAAGGCCCAAAACAAAAAGTTTCTATTTAACCTAAGAAGGCAAGACATCCGCATAATGGGTGAAGTTCTTACCGGACATTATCTGATTGGCTTTCACGCAGCTAAAAAAGCCGCAACCTACATATGAGCCGTTCATTTTAAAAGTGGAATAAGTCACGTCACGTTGATTATTTGTTCATCTCCATCAACCAAAGGTAAAAGGTTAGTTCATTAGTTTAGGTCAAAAGAAAGATTTACACATGCATTTGCTTACAAGTAACCGGTCATTTAAGTACAAGAGGTATGAAGTGACTTATGCCACTTTCAAAATAAACGGCTCAGAATACAGAAGAAGAAGCCATCGAACACTTAATCTGCCATTACCTGAACCGATAGCAAAAGGTCTTGGTAGCTATATCTTTGAATATCTGGCTGACCCAAATAAAAATCGCTGTTAGGAGTTTATCCATTTCTGTTTTTTTTTTTTTGTTGATTACCAAGTGGTTTTCTTGTCGTGTAATAACACATAAGTTCATCGGAGTTGTTTGCATCGTAGCCGCTCGGTTGTCTGTGAAAATGTACAGTGGGGAGCAGAAATGAGTACACGGTAATTTTTGTTACATATTTGCCAGGCTTTAAAAGTTAAAATTTTTTCATAAAAATATGGTTCATGGTTTAACCAAAACCATAAAAATCACACTTTATACAGAGCTTAAAAACTTTTCATTAAAATTTAAACTTTTTAATCTGGTTTCCCAAAATTTTTTTGAGTTGGGTAGCCCATTAAATTTTAGTATGATAAAGTGCAAGTTTTAAGCGGCTGCAAAGTCGCATCGATCGGAATTAAGCCTGATTTTTGGCTCATTAAGTGCTCGTTACACCATTTTACAAGTTCAGATTTTGTATAATTTATTCGCAAACCGCAACGGCTATATATCTATTTCTTTCAGCAAGCTGTGAATTTCAGTCTCTAGAAAAGGTGATAACATTTGCGACAGAGGTTTCACTCAGCTCTGCATTTATAGTCCGATCTTTGAAGAGCTTCCTCGCAAACGCCATCAGAATATTGCCAAGCCCAAGTTCTTGGATCGGCGAGATGATTGTTTTCTATCTTAGATTAACTATGTCCAATAGGTTCTGAAGGTCGACAGGTAGTATGCAACCATTTGAATTGCTGCTTCCTTAATAGTTGTGGATGTATTTTCAATAAAATGTTGTTTTGTATCGTTCATGCGAAAACGGTCGGATAGTAAAAAGCACAAAGTAAGGCTTAACGTGGAGGAGCATGACTTTATTCCGCAGGTCTGGCAAAAGAGTACATAACCTTTCGACTTATTAAATGTCGTAATGTCAAAAGATCTCGTATTTCCATAAGAATTATTTCTTCAAAGTTTTAGCATTTAGTAAATATTTTTTATTTTTTAAATTGCCTTTTATGTAAATACATACGATGAAGTTCTTTCCATATTCTTTATATACTAACTTTATACGTTCATTTTTCTTTTCCTCCAGAATTTTAAGGAGAAGGATGCGGGAAAAGTGGTACTCTATACAACAAGTATGGGCATCATACGTGACACTTATGCCAAATGTGCGAATATGAAACAGATATTGCGTACGCTGCTTGTGAAATTCGAGGAACGAGATGTCTTCATGAGCATCGAATATCAGCAGGAGATAAAAGAGCGCATGCACTCAGAAGCGATAAAAGTACCTCAACTCTTCGTGGAAGGCCAACACATTGGTGTAAGTATATACATATGTATGTATAATACAGTTCATTGCTTTTTTAAGTACCATAGCCATACTAAAGCACGCCTTACTTAAAAACTTTGGATTCGTAACTTAAAAACCGACGATTTCTTTTCAAGAAACCCTACGCACAGAACTGTATATTTGTATGGGGTATAGCTTTTTGTTTCAGTTAGGGAATTTCTGTATTTCAGCAGTGATATAACTTCATATTAAAGCTCTATAAAACTAAAATAGCTGTTTAGGAAGCACGTAGTACTTTACCATGCAATGAATTGCTCATCAAAAGTTTGCAGCGCGTTGCAGTACCTAATAAATCATAATAAAATTTATGCAGCTCTTCAATTTTGATGCGCTGAGATGCATTTGACATTTTCATGTTGAACGCTTGCTGTCAAAGGGCCAAAGATAATTTTTTTTTATTTTTTTAACAAATTTTTTTCTATTATTATTATTTGTAGTCTAGAGATGTTTCCAATGATTATTTTTCATTTGTGCATACAATATGCTGCAAGCATTTTCTTTTCATTGCATGCAACAGTATTACGAGTAAAGTAGCATCCACGAAAAAATGCTGAATCAACTGAAGTTGCCGTTTGAATGAAGGCAAAAGCAAAAAATTAAAGGTGAATAAGTCACGAAGTGGATGCTACATTATGGTGTGGTGCATCCTCCTTCACCGCACATGCAAGGCCAAAACGTGTTGTCACTGCTGGGAGCGCTGCTGCAATTACTATCTGCAAGGGAGCGCTTGTTAGTAGGTATTTTTTTTTTTTGTGGCCGTTGTGGACTTGTTTAACTTACACCAACTGAACTTACGTTCAAATGTATGTATGTTTGTACATCCATACATAGTAAGTACATATGTAGGGTATGTTATGTAACTACATTGTCAAACGACACAAAAATTAGTAATATAGCTCTACAATTCAGTGTAATTTAGAAATACGTATCTAATTGTTTTAAGGCGTTGCGATAACCTGACGGTCGCAAAAATAGGTTACCAAATAAATTATTTTTTTGACGCAGACATTAGAGTTTGAAAAAAGTCGTTTCGAGAAAAAACGCCAAAGAAAAAAAACTTCCACTCCCACTTCTAAGTGCTGTAACTTCTGAAATACTTGGAATTTTAGAAGGGAGGGGCGTGGAATTTTTTAAGTGAAATAATAAATTTTAGATTTGTAATTTTCCCCCAATAAAATTTTATATTTTCTTTAACTGAGCTTACATTGACTGTAGAAGATCGAAAAAAATGTGTATATAAAAGTTCCAACTCTTTATGGGGACTGTTCCGAAAATTTTGCGACGAGTAAAAAAATGTTGTAATTGAAAATGTCTTTATTTTCATTATGTTATCGAACATCGGTAACCAAGCAGTTACGGCTTGAAGAGGCCAAAGGCTATTTATTAGCTTCTTTCTTTATTTATAACGTTTTTGCGTCTCTTCTAAAACTCAAAAATATGCATATATACTAGGGCGGGTCAATTTTTATGGGAAATTTTTTGGACTATGAGCGTATAGCAAAGAAGTGTTCAACATGTTATGCTAAGAAATCTTGCCGAACAAACCATGGGCCTAAAATCAATTTGGAATTTGCCAAAATTCTGAAAAAATATTTTTTTATTTTCACTTTTGTTTCAACATAGATTGATTAAAAGAAAAATACTTATAAAAATAAAATATTTCCCACAAACAGGGTTGAAATTTTGAAAAAATTCCTGCCCGTATTTTGTTTGTAAGTCAGATATTAGTGGCATTGTGCTACTATGATAGCACGGCCGAGTAACTTATGTACAGCAGTCGAAAAAATTATAGCCGCACCAAATTTTGACAAGTTTTAAAATATAATTTTTGTTGTTTTGTTGTATTTAATTTTGGTTAGTTTTTTATAGTACATTCTTTAACAACATCCGTATAAATACAAGTTTAAAGGCAGTGTCACACGATTGGGTATTTGCCGAAATTTGGTGCAAATCGTATACCAATTGTGTGATTAACCAAATATTTTTCTTTATCCCAATCACGAAAAATAATTTGTTAAAATTTCAATAGAAGATTGCTGTATTGTACGTATCTTTTGACTACAAAAAAATGGTCCCAATTTTTTTATTATGTACCAATAACCCAATATAAAAATGCACAAGTCTGTACAAATGTACCAATCGAGTGACACTGCCTTAAAAATGTATGCAATTAAAAAAATATATTAACAAATTTTCGTAAAAATTTCTAGTTTTTAATTATATTCTGAGTATGCAGTTTTGTAGCCCATTTCACTTTTGTAGAATGAAGTACAAGTTTCAAATGGCTAAAAATTACAGTTGATTTTTTAGAATTTTTAAAAAGCTGGAAATTTTTACGAAAGTTTGTTGAATTTTTTTAGTATTGCACAAAGTTGGAAAGTTGGATTTACTCGGGTTTTGTTAAGGAATGAACTATATTTCTATAAAAAAATAACCAAAATTAAATAACAACAAAAATAATACGCTAAAACTTGGCAAAAAGAGGTTCAGAACACCTACAACACGCCCCCCTCCTAAATACGGCCTTGCGTATATTTAATGATAACCGTAAAACAAATCCATTTTTCAATGCAATCTTATAAGCTGTAATTGCGTAAGATTTTTTGTTCAATCACTATTTAGCACATCGTTGCGTGCTTACGCGATTCTTTTGTTTCACCAATCACGGCTTAAGTGCCATGCAGAAAACAAAAATAATAAACGCAGAAAACAATTAGTAAACAATTTTTAGACTTCTCTTTTAAGCTATTAAATTTGCAGCTGCATTTATTATTGCGCCATGTCTATTGGTATTTAGTCTCGGACAAATCAAACATATTGTATGTATGTAAATATGTACATGTGTACACACAGAAGACGATTAGCCATAGCCAATGCTGCAGCTGCCAGTTATTTTGTTACGGTGGCTGTAATAGATGTTTATTTTTTCGCAACTTACTTGATTTATTTTCAATAGTCGCTGTGAAGTAATATGTACACAAACATACATATGTGTGTATGTATGTATGAATGCAGAAAATGCGTTAAAATCACTTGACATCCTTTCGCAAGCAACGTCGCAAACTGCTTTCAAGTATTGTTATGAGTGTTTGGTTTTTTGTTATTTTTTTTCTCGAAACAAACAAAAAATAATTCGCACTAGCACATATGAAGGTTTGCATAGCAAAACATAATAACTCAACTTTAACAGTTGTTTGGATGAGTCTGAAAATGTTACCACTGTCAGATGGATACATATTTCTAAATAACATCCACATCCCATAAGAATTGCTTTGAATACGTAAGTCGTTTCAAATACTACTCTGCCAGCTTTCAGTTCCATTGTAATGAGTTCCACACCATTCCACTCCCAGGGCTATAGAATAACAGGAGGGACTGCTCAATAGCTCATTGTGGGACAACGAACGAGAAAAACCGCGGAAAGAAAGCTTCATTTTGTATACTGATGTCTCCAAGATATAACATCGGCCTATATTATACAATTCAAAATGTTCCTTTTCATTAGCATTGGTCAAGTAAACTCTGTCTACGAGGTGCATGCCATTGAACTACACCCGGGGCAGTATATAGTAGGGTTTTCTCCTTTCAAAAACCGTTACGAGTTATCGAAAAATTTCAATTTGAAAAAACCGGTTCCAAAATTTGAAAATAAGAAAAAACCGGATAAACCGGTTTTACTTTACATTGGTTTCATAAAAGCTTAGATTGGTATGAAGTCATGACCAAAAATTACGGTAAAACTATTAACAGTAAATATAGCTTTTATTTAGAAAAAGAGTAAGGTAATTTTTTTAGCTCACAACTAAAACAAAAAAAAAAATCAGTAAACAATTCACGTTTGGTCTTATTTAATGTTTTTCAATGCTTTCTTGCATCTTTTGCTGACTTTTTCAGTTTTGAGTAGTGCTCTTACCGCCGCGGCCGACTGCTTAGAGGTGCAGGGGAGGGAGTGGCAGTATTCGCGAGGTCCATGATTAATTTCTGGTCCCCGCAAGACCAATATATAAAAAAGATTCTTCGAAGGTGGAGTAATAGAGTACATATCCCCATTTGTGTCACAACATTAAGAAAGCAGGGCACGAATCGGAGGAGAAGTTCGGCCAAACACGTAGAACATGTTTCAGCGCCAAACATTCATTTATTAAAATCATATATGATCTTGTTGTTCTGTTATTATCCTTTTCATGCTCAAATAACCTGCAATATAATTTAGAAACTATTTAGGGGTTTCCCTTAAACTGGTAAAAACCTTAAAAACTTCGAAAAACTCAAATATGTTTGTTCGATCAAAAAATGCGGCTTATTTGGTATTCGAAAAATCAAGAGGGCGCCACTTTTTGATTGCCTTCCGAGACCAAAGTAGAACCTACTGACCAAAGTAATTATTCGCTTCATATCCAGACTGGCATTATTGGTGGTTCTTATGATGGATCTTAGATAAACAAATTGCTCGAAATTGTAACTGCCAATACGTGCAGACTTCTTGAGTGTTACCAAGACATTTGATTAATTGGTTCGTACAGGAGCAACAGAAGCTCTACAAAGGTGACATTATGGTTTTCCCGAAAAAATTTCTAAAGACTATCAAACAAAATGGCAGTTGGTTTAATAAAGTGGAAATCTGCAGACTATCTATTTACGCGACTGCTAACACCTAGCGCCTAAATGCATACTACGTCCTCGATAAACCCGGATAAAAAGGGCATCGCAGCTGCGTGCGTACAGCTGCGTGAATAAAAATTTCCTTAATGAAATTTATGAAAATTTATTTTAACGTCTAAAATCTTCAAAGGAATAACCTAAATGCATTGGGTAGTAAACAGAACCTCTTTTATTTTTTTTTTTTAGTTCGATGATTTTTACTTGTGTACCCTGCTATATGTTTAAACGCGCAGGATTTTCCAATCCCTAGTTATCCTTGTTTTTACAGCGGAAATTGGCTGGTACTGGTTAGTTTTGACAGAGTACAAACTTTTGGTTGAGGAATAGAAGCCTAGTGCTAGTGCAAACATTGCAATGTTTCGCTAGCTTTACAGTACCCTCGTCGATGGCGCCTAAAAAAAAGTATAAGCTTTAAATACTGGGTGGTGAATCTCGATTGGTAAGCAGTTTTCAAAATTCTCCACATACGAGGGAAACACAACTCGAATTAAAGTCAATATATTTTTATTTTTCAATATAACTTCCCATAACCTCAACACACTTATTATTATTTAGTTGGTTATACTGAAAAATATGAAATTGTGCGGTGTTTCGTCGTATATACTTGATTTGTTGCACAGTGAAAAGTGTTGATTAAAATTTATAGCGGCATCCACTTTCGGTTCATTAGTTAGACGTAGAAAACTATTGCGGCAAGTGAACGAGTTTTCGAAAATTCATCAATGTAGAAAACACAAAGCGGATTGGTTGTAAATATTTACTTTAGCATAAATAGGGGAGACATTTTGCTTTGTCTGTCAGACTATGGCGTCTCTGGATACAATACAATTGTAGTGGAGCGCACAGTGTGTGAATAATAATTGATTGTTGCAGTAAATAGAGAAGAGGCACGAAGAAAAACAGAAAACATTTGTTTAACTACATATACATAAATAAAACGAATATCCATTATCCATTATTTATGTTACTTTAACCTGCATCTACCTGCTGGTAGCCGAGTGTGTTACGGAAGCAGTAAGCCATCCAGCGACCGCTGTGGTGTAGTGGTTAAAAGGGCGCACTACCATTGCGCAGGGCCGAAGATCGAGCTCAGTTCCCGACTAACATAAAAAAAGGAAAACAAGTCGTCGTAAAACTGTAACCTTGGTGTGGCAACATTTAGGCGCAATTACATATTGTGTAAGCGCCGATTTTTCTTTTAAAATCAAAACATTCGCACTTGCCGTTGCACTTGTATAAGCAATCAAGTAGTTCTGTATTGTGTCACAAACTTTTTCTTCACACACGAAACATAATTGGCATAGTACTAATAAATAAAACAAAAGTTTTCATTCAGCAATTGCGTCAACCAACTACTTACTAATAACGGGTGATTTTTTTGAGGTTAGGATTTTCATGCATTAGTATTTGACAGATCACGTGGGATTTCAGACATGGTGTCAAAGAGAAAGATGCTCAGTATGCTTTGACATTTCATCATGAATAGACTTACTAACGAGCAACGCTTGCAAATCATTGAATTTTATTACCAAAATCAGTGTTCGGTTCGAAATGTGTTTCGCAAACCCAATTGCTGCGAACGGCGACGAATCGACATTTCACGGTCTTCAGCAACACTCTCAGAAACAGACGCAATATTCTCTTCTGTACGCACTGTACGCATTCGTGTGGTTGGTTTAATGTCCAATAAAGTAAACTGAGTGCGAAACTTGGTCACAATCGCATTAATTGTTTGCTCACTTGGTCGATTATGTAGACCATAAATCGGACGTAAAGCGAACCGAACACTGATTTTGGTAATAAAATTCAATGATTTGCAAGCGTTGCTCGTTAGTAAGTCTATTCATGATGAAATGTCAAAGCATACTGAGCATCTTTCTCTTTGACACCATGTCTGAAATCCCACGTGATCTGTCAAATACTAATGCATGAAAATCCTAACCTCAAAAAAATCACCCGTTATTAGCGAACGTCCATCATGTTATTTCTGCTACTTGCATTTGAAAGTGAAAAGTGACAACTACCGTGTATGGCAAATAGTTTCACGTCACTCGCTCGGGTATTTAGTATGTTTATGCTGACAGTTCAATTTTTGTGCGGCAATTTGCATTAATGAGTTGCTGACACGCCACGGGGCGTATGCGTAGTTTTTTTTTTTAACGCCTCAAGGCTGCACGAGTTTCTCGCGCATTCATAAATACATACATACATATGTATTGAAAGCAAAAAGACAATCGCATATTCATTTACATATTTACATATGCATTATATTTAAACGCATTATTTGCGCATCATTGCCATTTTTGCATTGAGCTTTTAATTTACCGCGCTGAAGGCTTGATGGCTCGCCACTTTTTCGCATGCGTGCGAAGTACTTAGTTACCACCCGCTGGTATTAACAATTCAACTAATGTACAGCTACAATCACAATTGAAATTCACTTGAACACAGCAAGGTTTAAGTATGTATTTATCTATGTATATAAAAATATATGAGAAATAAAAGAAATCACTCAAGCTAGCGCATGTTTTGTAAACTCGTTTATATTTGCAATATATTGGCCATAATATACGTGAAAGAGCTACCAGAGTAAATAGTTACCTTCTCGCCACAATGTCTCACTGTCATTATCATGGCCAACAGCAACCACTTGTACATGAATTCGATCATGCTCATATAAGGACATATGTATGTACATTAGACTGCATCGCCAAAAAAAGTTGCGGTTTTCCACCAGGATTACAAAATTTATTATGTTTGAAGACGTTCACCAAAATATTTCCAAAGATGTATGTGGGCTAGAGCGATTTGAAAATACCTACAAAAATTTAGTTTTTTATGAATAAAAATAGTTTCTTACCGAATTTTTTGAAAAAAAAATCCCCTTAGATGACAAAACAGTGTAAGCTTAAAAAAATCTGCATAAACATATTAAAAACATGTTTTCAACGGAATCGTAATAATGACATTTTTGATGCTGTTTTTTAACTTTATTTCGAAGATTGGTTTAAGAGAAACTTGAGTAACTGAGCCTAAACTGTATCGATTTAGACTTGTGAGGTATCAGTGGAAAGGTAGTTTCTCACTCTTTTTATTTCTTTGCAAAAAAATTCATACACGTCCCAATTTATTTTGTTTTTTAAATATCAACACATCTTAATTAAATTTGGAGTGACGCTCGTTCGCCCTACCTTTCTCTTTCATACTTTGAATGAGTTTCTTTGCAAAGAAATAAAAGGAGTGAACAAATACCTTTCCTATGATACCTCATACGTCTAAATCGGTAAAGTTTTGGCTGAGTTATTAAAGTTTTTCTTAAACCAATCTTTGAAAAGAGTTCAATAATAGCACAAGAAATCTCAATTTTATGATTCCGTAGACATTTTTTTTTTTAATTTTTATGCAAATTGTTTAAACTTAGACTGTTTTGTCATCTGAGGTGATTATTTCTAAATTACTTTAAAAAACGATTTCTATTCATAAAAAACTAAATTTTTGGAGGTATTTTCAAATTGGTCCAGCTCACGTAAATCTTAATATTTTTCCGAAATATTTTGGTGCAAGTCTTAAAATGTAATAGATTTTATAATTCCAATGGAAAACGATTTTTTTTTGTTTGGGGAGTGATGCAGTCTAATGTACATACTTATAAATTATACTCGTAACAATCACAAATAAATAAATATTGCATGCTGCAGGAAAGTGAAATTAACAATTACTTGTACAATCGATTTCTTTCTGTACACATACGTTCATACATATATATGTATGCACGATTGCACATAACATTTATTTCGAATGCGTGTTTGTTAACATATCTTCATATGTATGTATTTCCATATATATTTTAAATTTATTAGTTTTGGGTATCATAAAATACTTCAGCTCTCCCACACTATTGCAGGTAATACATTTTTTTTTTTTGATACTTTCTTTGAGATTATTTTTAATTTTTATTGTATTTATTTTTTTTAAATCATTTTAACATCAATTTAATCAATAATTTTATTTGAACTTGAGATAATTTTAATGAAAAATTATTATGGAAAAACAACCATAATACGGAGATCAGCACATATCCCCATCAGACTTCTTTATCGAACTTACGAGTATTTCAATGCTTGAATTTCAGCGTACAATGCCTATGCACTACCCACTGAGTTAGTTCGGCCCATGTATACTGTGGTTGCTTTTTCCCTTTTCTTATTTGTCAACCCAAGGTAGAGCGGAGATGTGGTGATTTCCGAAAGAGCAGCTATAACTTATACCAATGTAAATTCGATTGCCGTCGAGACCAAAAGCTTCCATCTTCTTCAGTTATCGCAAAATCACTTACAAAATGCTGCTTTAAAGACAAAAAACGAAATCTTTTCATCGGATAGTCCCTGGGTATAAATATTTCCATGCTCATATAAGAATTTAGGAGTACCATTATTTTCTTCATTATGCAATGATCGGAACAAAATCAAATTAGTATCGAACCACTTTTGAGATACCACCTTTCCGATAAAAAGAAATGACTATCGAAAACGGTTCACGTGATCCAAAGTTATCCGGTAACAAACATAAAAAACACACAAAAAATATTCCGATGAATTGATAATCTCCCTCCATTTTTCGAAGTCGGTAAAAAATTCCGCTAAAGGAATTCCAAATGAAAAGAGAAGCTTGGAAACAGCCCAATGAACCCGATCCATTGTAATCGAAGCTAAATATCTGCATCTGGCGTTATGTTAAGGGTGATATCGAAGACATCTCAAGCCATCTCTGGCGAGGTGCATATACCGCGAAAATTAGTGCGCCTGAAAAGAGTGTTGACAAGTCGATTTTCCGACAAAATAACCCCAGACCTTTACCACTAAGAACTGTTTAAAGGCTGGTATTGGGATATGTTATAGCTCCCTCAGATTACTATTTATTTCGTTCGATGCGGTCAACCTTTTCTGTAATTTGACTTCGAAATAGAAGGTGAGCGATGGAATCTGCAAATTGCCTGATAGATACACAGAAGACAGAGCTTCTGATGGCTCATATTTCGATGTAACATACATACATACGTATAAGTTCAAAATGTTATGGGAAAATTCGACAGTACTCTATCAGGCGTTATGAGTGCAGCTCTGCGCATTGCATCGAACTGGAAAACCAGAACTTTAATACTCTGATGGAGTCTAATATCTTGGAGATACCCTTGATAAGATACTGAATTGGAATTCTCATCTAGATAAAATATGTTGGCCTGTCGGAAGGCTTTTTGGTCGCACTATAGCCCGTCCGATTGCAACTTATGCTTCCTGAGTTTGGTTGCCACGAACGTTGCAAAAAGATGCCATTTCACATCTTAACAAACTCCAAAGCTTGGATCTACTCTCGGTTACAGGATCAACCGCGGCCCTGGGGTCGCTCCTGAGTTGGAGTCCACTCCATATTCTTGCCCAGCAACAACAGTTGCGAGGAAAATGCAAATGCAAATTTCTGATAGTACTCTTCATAAGAAGGCACAACACAAAGGTATTTGCCAAAATACCAGATATAGGAATTTGCGAGTTCTCCGACTCTAAAGGTTCGTTCGCACAAAGCCGAGCGATGCCAAGCGCAGGAAGGCGGAGCGAAACAAAGCTCCAGGTGTGCAAACTGAACGAAACGAAACGGTGCTTTTCTCATGGACTCGGCTGCAAAGATACCACAAAACTTACCTTAAATGAAAAGCGGCTAAATTATTTGATTAATTTGCTTCAAAAGATTTGCTGAAGAATTGGTTTTTATTTATATATTTTGGGTTTTTATTTGCAGCAGAAGCAAAAAGAGATTTGAAAATGAAAATATGCTTTGCTTTCAACTCCAAAAGGCTTCTGGGAGAGCCTGCTGTATGAACACCTTCATAGAGCTCCATCGATTTGAAAGCTCGGAACGGCTTCGCTCGGCTCGGCCTCGCTTTCTGTGTAAGCTAAAAGAAATCTGCTTTGGAAGGAAATTCTGGGTCAAAATTCCAATCCGAGAGGTTTGGTCAAAGGGTTCACCGTAATTGAATCACAGATATGTACACTGGTATACAGATGGATCACAGATGAAGGGCATAGCAGGTGCGGGTTTCTATGGACCTGGCACCTAACTTTCTATTGCATTGTATATTTTGTCCTTAGTCTTTTAGACCGAGATACTAACAGTTTTAATTTGAGACAGATTGAACCTTGAAACGTTTTGAAACAGCTAGGCTAGGTTTTCAGACAGCTAGGTGACCATAATGGCACTTTTCATTAGAACGACCACCTCTAGGCTCGTTAAGGAGTACTTTGCACTAACTCTTAGCAGCAAGAAACACGTTATTACTATGCTGGGTACCAGGACACATACGGGATTGTACTTGTGGAACCGGAACCTTTTTACGGACTCAGTTAGTCCTTCTCGAAACTAGTAACACATCTACACTGCGTTTAGACTATCCTTGCCTTATGTGTTTGATGCGCTGAACATGAATCTGAAATCACGTCAGGATTTTTTCCCCACCTCTAAGGTATGGCCGATATTATGTGACAGACGCGTTGGTACACAATGACTTAAAGATAAGATTTAAAAGCAATTTGTTTCTAACTTAGATGAAAATTCTACTAAGCTCTTACATGCACTGGATTGGTCTATCCACAGAGTCGCACTGCTGCAGACTTTGGCTGCAGTTTCGAATACAGCTTTTTTTATTATTGGTGCGACATCGCATTGCCTGTGAAACGCCTACATATAGAATGTTGGGGTTTCGGCAATTTAATTAGTTAATTAATTAATTAATTAAATATATTGTAAATTAAAGTTGGCTCTTAGCGAAACAGCAGCCTTTGTCTTGATGAAGAGGACACTTCGGATCACATTTTGTGTGATTGCCTGGTATTGGCCAGAATAAGACCGCAATACTTAAATTCTTCCACAGTCTAAGCCCTTAGTGTCAGGAATTCGTCTACCGAGGAGCTGTTAACTTTTATTAGGAACGCTAAGAGTATCTTGGGCCGTCAAGTTTAGGTTCTTGTTTCTGTTAAATACGAATTACAATACAAGTTTTTTTTCTACAAAGGAATTCCATGCACTTTTTTCAACAAATTATCATAAACCACAAGTATTATCCATTACACTCATTTCGATTGTGTAAAAAATGCGTATAAAAAATCGCTCTTTAATAATTATTTTTTTTACTTTTATTTAACTATTCCTTAAATAACCGTTATTTCTGGATTTTATTTTATAAATCCAAAATAACATTTATTTTTGATTTTTATCTAACAGTTATTTTTGGTTTTTAAATTATATGTCTTTGATAATAGTTATCGAAGACTTTTATTTATAAAAGTCATTAATAAAAATCAGTCACTGACTTTTATTTCTTAAATCATACTTTTAAAAGTCATTTGTATAAGTCGCAGTAAACTTTTGTTTTCCAATACCTACTTAATTGCGAAAAATGTTAATGAATGATTTAAAAAATAAAAGTCGGTGACTGATTTATATTCATGACTTTTAAAAGTTAAAGTCACTGACTGATTTTTATTGATGACTTTTATAAATAAAGGTCTTCAATAACTGTTATCTAAGACATAAAATATACAAATCAAAAATAATTGTTATTTTGGATTTATAATATAAAAATCAAAACTAATTGTTATTATTTTTTTAAGTTTTGCATAAAAATGGCAAATATCAATTTATTTTCAAGTTTGAATCTGGGTGAAAAAAAAAAATCGATTGGTATGTATCTCTTAGAACATTTCCTTCTTAGTGAATTTTTCCATGACAGTTTTCATCAATAACTGTTATGTTCGGTTCCTGGTAAAATTTAATTAGGTGAAATAAATTAGATGCGTGACATTGATAAACTCACAGGTAATAATTAAAGTCCAAGTGCACATATGAATGAATACAATACGAATAGACGCATTTGTTAAAATACCTCAAATGCCTCCGTAATGTAATTTTTCAAAGTCATTAGAGCAATGCAAAAATTATTTCTTTGAAAATCATACACTGTGCATCACGCAAAATAAATATCAATTGCAAGCTATTGCGAACAAGTTTCCTTCTTAAGACTTTTATTTCTTTAGTGCAACCAATTGAACATTTGCTCATGTACTTACTTAAACATTGCTTTTGCTATTTTTTTTTTCTTTCACAGGATGCTGATACTGTGGAACGACTTAACGAGTCGGGTGAACTGCGACAGCTGCTCAAACCATACAAGGTAAGTCTCGACTATCGGCTATCGTTGGTTGCGAGATTGGCGCATTGGCCAAAGGAAATGCCTGCACGCGTCAACCAATTCATCCAATTGTTATTGACATTTGTCAATGCGGCATGTGACCGCTTTTTCATGGTCATTGCACCAACCATAGCACGAGAGCGAGCGCATTTCGCATTTAATAAAAGATACGTTTATAAATTATATGTGTATGTACTTATGTTTTTTTTTATATGGAATTCTTTAATTTATTTCTTTCTTTTTTACTTCGTTGTCCTTATCAGTCAATTGCTACCACATTCACTTGTCAAACATGTGGCGGCTACCGTCTACTGCCGTGTCCCTCATGCAATGGCTCAAAGAAATCGGTGCATCGAAATCACTTCACGGCCGAATTTGTGGCACTGAAATGCATGAATTGTGATGAAGTTGGACTTGTCAAATGTCACAATTGCTAAGCGAATCTAGCGGGGAGGAGTCAATCATCATAACCTGCCTCTATGTGCAAGTGGGTAGTTAAAATGATGAGGAGCGGCCAATCAAAGTTTGATTGACTAGGCTGAATCCAAATGGGCGTGTGGAGCCAACAAACGGGCAATCGACAATTGTCATATGGTAGAGAGTAGCATTGCTTTGGCATGCCACATAGTTATGCATGCAGATTTAATATATACATACATATGTATGTAATTTGTGGCATGTACATATGTATATCACTAATTATATAGTTAGCTTAAGCAACGAAAGAGTCACTCAATATATATTTTTTTTATTTTTAACTTTGAACGGTAAGTTTCCGCTACTGTGTTGCTTATAAGTAAACAGAATTTTTGTATTTTCTCTTTTATTAGTATTTTTACTTTAAATATGTAGTTAGTGCAATAGCGTAATTTTATTACTAAGAAATGTTTTTTTTTTTTGCGAAAGTGGTAACTATGAACTAATAATGGAAATATATGCATACATATGTATAATATAAACGAACAATTCAACGAAATATATTTGATGAACGCTTGCTTCGCTGACCTTAGCACTATTTATTTTTAATGTCTTATTGTTTAATTAACTGTCTACATTTACATATGTATATGTATGTAAATTTATATTGTACACTATTATTAAAAGCATGTGTATGTAGACAAAAGGCTTCGATATGATTGACGGTCACGAGTGTATTCGAATTTATTGTATGTACATATATATTGTCGGTTGTTGGAATTGCAAATGTGACGGTTGTGATAATATAACACAGATATTAGAAAAATAAAAGACCTGTAAGCTTAAATGAATTATCGACTAAACTTATTCATATGATAAGTCTTAAATATGCATTCTATAAATATTTAAAAAAAAGTAAATAAAAGCAGATATTTAAATAAGGAACCAGTTCACGCTTGTTTGTGTATGGTGAGATTTGATTAAATAAAAAAAATTTGATAGAATTACAAAAATTAAAACTTTTTATTACTTATGAATATTTTAGACAAGATTTGCTGTGAATTAACCTGCAGATACACGCCGCTTAACTAAATACGGCATTAAATATTTGAAATTTTGGTGAATATTTGTTGATGCCCGGTTGCACTAATCAATTTTAATTTTATCAGCCTGTTAAAATTTAAAAGGGCACAATTTTGTTCGAAAAATTTGTCATTTTAAATTTTAACAGTCTGATAAACTTTAAACTTGATTGGTGAAACTGCGGATGAGTCTTTATAATTTTTGTACAAAGTTTGAAATGTGAATTTATATCGTATTTGTTATATGATGAGCCTGATGTTTATAAAAAAAATAATAAATTTAAAATAAAGAAAACGAAAACAGCCGAAACTTTTCAAAACATCGCTTAAATACTTAAGTAAGCTGACTGCAAGGGTATATAATCTGCCATTGAAACAGTTTTAAAAACATTTTGGTTTTCGTTTTTTTGTAAGATATCAAGTTCAGCATAGACAAACAAGTATGAATTGGCGCGACTTGAATAAGTAACACAGTTTTAACGATAAAAACTACTATTCTGAAGGCGAATTAATTTAAAAAATACACGATTTTAACTAATAAATAAAAGTTAAATTAAACGAATGCATTATTCAATATACCTACATATGTATGTATTATATTATGCCGCGCAAATTTGTACGAAAAATGTTTAAAGTTGCAGGTTCTCCATTTATTTATGTTTAAAGGATATTTTTGTATGTGTAAATACTCAAAAAAACTTTCACCTCAACTTTTTTTATTCCCATCTTGTATTCATAAATATGTATGTACTATTTTAAATACAACTCAATTTGTAGAGACAACCAAAATTATAAGCAAGTGTTATTTTATGCACAACCTTTGCTGATTATTTCAATAGGAAAATTAATAATAGTCAGCCCAAGAAAGTTAATAATAATATGTATGTGCATATCTTTATATTCTCAACCAAAACACGTAGATAGATGTATAACATATTTATAGGACAGACTTTAACATGAATTTAAATGTAAGTAACAATAAGTATGTATATGTATGTAAGCAGACATTTTAACATTATTATATGTATGTATATGTGCATAACTACATACTTACTCGATTATAATATTGATCCATATCTTAATGTATGTACGTATAGCCATAATTCTGTTATTCACATTTATTAATTTCTTGAAATCTATAGATGATTGAACGAAATCGATTCAGATTGGCATCAGCTATGTGTATATGTACATTAGGGCGGGCAAAATTGCTCGGGTGAGAAAAATTTCAAAAGGCGTATAGCAAAAATTAAATCTACGCACATTTCTAAGAAAATTACCCTAAGAAACCAGGGTTCTAAAATGATAACCTAGTTCTCGCCGACTGACATAAAATCTCAGTTTGAGCTATATTAAAATAACTGTACAGATTTTATGGAAAATAACATGTTATCATTAAGACCAAATATCGTTATTATTATATTAGTTCGAAAAGTAATCAGAAATTTGCAACACCTTACACACATATTTACACGAATTACGAAGCTGCTAAATATTTGTTTTGTTTGATTTATGTATGCACTTTATAGTTAACGTTCAAAAAGTGTGTGTTAATTTTTTTCCAAAAACTTTTTAAAATAAATAATAGGAAATCATGGAAATATCAGCGATGTTAATTTACTCTTCAAATTCGAAAATTGATTGGTTTGGAATGGCTTTCGAGTCAAGTTTTGATTTTATACCCAAAGTTTTGTGGCGAAGTTTGCTTAGAATTCTATACGCCTTTTGACAAAAACAATTGAATCACCCTAATGTTCATATCGTCGTTTAAAGAACGAAACCGCGTATCGTGGTCTGCAAAACCTCGTAACTGACATTTGTGCCAAAAATAGTATTTGGTCACCGGTAGGTCCTGACATCAAGCCCTTATCCATTCATACTAAAATACCGATACTTACATATAAGAAGAAGAGATAATTAGCAAAAAAGGGGGCACCGTTTTGAAATAAGACAAGTTTTATTTTCGCCTATAAAATTCACATTTCCTTGGTATGCGGTTTAGTACTTTAAAGTTTAAACAACGATGTATTCTCTAATAAATGATATAGCTGCTTTTACGTGAATCCTTCGAGACAAAATACCTTCTTAATGTATGTATGTATTTATTAATAAGTGTAATAAGAAATAAATAGTGCCTATTTAAATTAAACAATAAACGTTATAGCCATGTATAAACAACGAACGAATATTGGAATATGTAAAACAATCTTAAGAGGAAAGCGATTAAAATAAAGTATTTAATAAAGTAGAAACATATTAACTTTGTTTCAATTCAAATATACTTACTTTTATAAAAAGACACATTTTAAAAAATTTTTTTCCTGAATAAATTGTTCACATACAAATTTTTTGATATGAACTGAAGGGATTGATTCCTAATTACAATTACTAAGGAATGTAGTTGTAATTGTAATTGTAATGTAATTGAATTTACCCAGCTCTGGAAAGAAAAATAGTTGAAAAATACCTGCCCTGAAGTAAAAAACTCGTGTGCCAGTGTAACAAAACGTTTTTCTTTATTAAACATTTTTTTTTTGTAGAAATCAAAGCGCTTAAAATTTATCTTTGTGGATCTGCGAAATTGTATGAGAAATCAACAAATACCTGCATTAATTACATTTATGTGATTTATGTATCTTTACAGTTTACACACCCTTCTAAGTGATTTATGCTAATCCAATAGTTATGTAATCTTGCAATAATACTGACAGTACACAACATTACATTACATCGTTGTGTTTTCAAATTCCTATAGTTCCAAGTAATTACTTACGTATTTACTTATTTGCATACCAACTACTTACAATTGTTGTGTAATTGTTTCTTTTCATCACTTCAGTATTTATCGGTTGCGATCATTCGTTAACGATGTGCTAGATTTTTCAAAGATTCGAAGGACACAAAAACATTTGCTTGCAATATAACATATAATAAAAAAAATAATAAAAAAAAATTCAAATTAACAGAAACGATGTATATACATTATAAGTAACAACCCACTAATAACAGCGCAAACAATGTTAAATTACACAAATAAACAAGCTGACAATTTGCAGTGTTCACAGTTAGAAAAATTACTACAACTCAACTCAACAACAGCAATAAGAAGAAAATCAATTGCAATGGTGTTGTCTAACAACTACAAAGAAAAATTAAAAGCATTAATGCTGTTTGGAAGGTATGTATGTAGGTGTTTCTTACTTTTGTGTTCTTTTACGCTTTAGGTCTACATGTTGTATGAAAGCTATACTTTTTTGTGCGTAAATTTTTGCTGCTTTTCAGTGTTATTTTTGTTGTGCTGTTATTTGTCTGACATTTAAAAAAAAAGTTTCACGAAGACGCAGCTGTGTCGTGCAGTGTTTAGAAGCAGGTATGCTACATATCTTCACTGGTTATCTGATTGCATCAGTATTCCCGGCTGAATATTAAAAGATTCTATCACAATATATGCCTCGATTTTTTTCTAATATTTTTCCAACAATTTTTTATAAATATATGGTTCATTCAACAACAAAAAACATAAAATATATTTCCTACACTTTGCGCAAAACTCGCGAAAATTTAGAAAATTTTCATGCAAATTTTCAACTTTTTAATCAGATTTTTTACATTTTTTCGAGTATGCAGTTTTGCAGCCCATTAAATTTTAGTAAAAAAATTCAAATTCGGAGTTAGTCAAAAATCGCATTGATTTTTGAGATTTTTTTTGTTGAAAGTGTTTTGCATTTTTTCCGTATAAAGTATTTTCGAAAAAAAAATTTTTATGGACTGCGTGAAAAAATTTACAAAAATCTACGGTAATTCCTAGCTACTTAAAATTTGTACTTGTAAAAAATTTGCTGAATTTTCGTGAGTTTTGCACAAAGTATAAGAATTATATTTTTATGTTTTTTGTTGTAGAATGAATCATATTTTTATAAAAATTTGGCAGGAAAATATTAGAAAAAAAAATGTTTGCATATATTGTGAAAAATTTACCGTGCCAATACTTTTTGCCAGCAGTGTATGTATCAATTTTAAGTAAATATTTAAAAATTCTTTAACCTCACTGTACAAAATTTTTGAAAATAATTAAAATAATTTCAGTACAAAATATTTAGTTTTATCTTATCGATTGTATTGTGTAAAGGACATACATATGCCACCGTCAACGAACTGATTGGGCTTTATCAGTGTGGCTTTAGACCTGGCAAATCCACCACAGATCAGGTATTCACAATACGCCAAATCTTGTGAAATACTCGCGAGAATAGCATCGGCGCACAATATCTATTTGTCGGTTTTAAAACCCGTTTTCCGCAGCATGAAAAAAAATTGTATTTATGCTGCAATGTCTGAATTTGGTATCCCCGCGAATCTTGCGATACGGCTTTGTAAAATGACATTAAGCAATACCACCAGCTCCGTCAGAATTGGGAAGGACCTAGCCGAGTCGTTTGATACGAAACGAGGTTTCAGACCAGTTATTGGAGAATATAATAACAGCCGCAGAACTGTACCATCATAACCCTAATGCACACACTTTTAGTGGTATGGATGTGCGCAAATTGTTGTTGCTGACTTTTTGAGATCTTAATCTTTTACTCGCAACGAAAATACCAACTAAATAATCAAACTAATTATAGCCACAAATACGTGCTGCTAACAACATTCCATACATTAATAACAATGGCGAGCCATCCGAATGTCATTTGGCATCCGTTCAATGGCTAAAAAATTGCTTGTGGCGCACAACAGCGCCAGTTGCAGCAGGCAGCAGCAATATTTTCTAATCATCGCATCGATTGCTGTGTCAACAATAAGCATTTTGCGCACCATGTCGCCTCACCAGTGCATCTTACTGCCAATTAAGCACAGCGAAAAATCGAACTGAGCAGCTGAGAAGTGTGTTGTGGAAGTTTTTCAATTGGTCGATTGGTGGCTATACTTAGTCTGTGGTGTCTATGCATTTTGATTGTAGTTATTCAGTTTGTTTTTCGACAACCTTCGTAGTTTCGTTTAGTATTCCCGCTATAGTGTTGGATTTTATTTAATTTGAGGTGCGGTTGCGCATCTTTAACTTCAAAGGCCAATAAATAAAGTAAAAATATATATGTATCTTATACCAATACAAACATTTGTATGCGCATTTTTTTTTTTTAAC
Source organism: Rhagoletis zephyria (assembly GCF_001687245.7). Classification (NCBI taxonomy): domain Eukaryota; kingdom Metazoa; phylum Arthropoda; class Insecta; order Diptera; family Tephritidae; genus Rhagoletis; species Rhagoletis zephyria. Next base: position 982 of record NW_016165759.1, on the reverse strand, counting down.
AAATTTCAGCTCCATGCATTCATTGGCAGCACCTGCGGCGATCTGCGACAGCATTAGCGTGCTTGCATGATCGACCAACAAAAGCCACAGCTGAAGCCGAGAATGTGGCCGATGCTGATGTTGTTGGCGATTGGTTAAGGTAAGGCGTGAACCCATCACTAACCGCAATTCGATGTCAGATTCGACAACACTTGTCAAGCGGGTTCAACAAATATTGATTGTACATATATATATATATGTATGTATGTATGTATATAAATGTATGTATGATTATTGGCCATTAAAATGCTCACACGGGGGCATATACTATACTTGCATACATACATACATACATATGTACATACCTATGTGCATACAAAAACCTTTACTTTTTATTTAGGGGACAGACATATAAAATTGAATTGTTGCACATCACTTTCACCCTTTTGCAATGCGACGCCATAACAAATACCGGTTAAACTGTGACCAAACAAAAAAAAACACACCAAACACACACCGGCTTGTCTCCAATTGCTCTGAATCGGTACTTCAATGTAGCCGACGAAATTTTTCGAATTCTTTGACATGAAGATTATTAATTTTTTTCTTTAGTTTTATATCTGTCGCTGACCAAGTGTCTGCTCAACTAAATGTTTACGTAATTCATTACACAGTCGTTTCCATCTCCATATTTCATTTTATTGACAGCAACCAGTTTATAGATCCACACAGATGCCCATACATAGCAATACATACATGGATAGCGTGTATGTACGTATGTATGTAAGTGTAAATATGCGCGTATTCAAAAGAAGCTGTGTAACAATGCAAAAATGTAGTCAAGTTATACGTGAGAACCTTTATGCATTCAATAGCATTAAAATTTGTTTGAGTGTTTGTATATACATACATACATCATAAGTACATGTGTCGCTATGGAATCGCATACATACTCGCCCAGCAAAAAATCGGTAATCGCTTTTAGTGGTAACGTGTTCTAGAA
>NW_016165758.1:0-26459 GCF_001687245.7 Rhagoletis zephyria | reverse complement strand
GTTCATTTATGAAGCTGTCAGCAACACTCCGTTTACATAATTTGTTTCTCGCTGCTTTGTGATATTGTGTGTGTAGTGTTTTTGTTATGAAGATTGTTGTTTTAATGGCTGGTAGGTGCAAATTCTTAGCAAAGGAAGTTTAAAAGAGGAGAAAAATTATAAAAGCTTAAGCTTTCAGATTTTGTTTAAAAAAATTATTTTTAGCTGAATTTACAACCAATCAATAACGATGAGAGCTAATCAAATAATTATATATACATATCAGAAAAGTGATGTTACTTAATGACTTTATAAGGGGCAGATGTGACTGTCAAAAACAGATCCCTTTTCAACAGGTAATTTTTATATTTACGACTGAAAAATCGTCTTACTAAAATTTTGTGAAAATGGTTTTTTTTATGCAAGTTATTTAAAATAACGTACATTCACTAATACGTCAATTGAATTGCACTCTGCCACTGAATGTAATAAAAATTATAACATTTTATAGAGGGCGCTGTTGGCCGTTTCTGAATTATTGTAGAATAGAAGATAAGCTCATCAAGGTTCAATGGTTCAAGGGTGATCAGTGATGATCACAGATGTTTTAGCCTCAACGCTGACAAATGTCCATAGATCTTGGTTCACTTTTTAGCTGTGAACTAGAAGATATGGGAAGCTAAATACCGCTCAGCTCTACTTAAGTAAGATCAAACGCGTTTTGATAAAGTAGATTGGCCTTTTTCCACGCAGGGATTTCGGAACAAAGCCAAGTGCAGCTAGCAAATACAAATACTTAAACACCCATGCACACAGATGTGAACAAGGGGATGTGCATTTTTATGAAATTCTTGAACATCTCTTCGCTGAACCTATCCTGACGCTTCACGCGATGTTTGAGGGATCGCGCACACTCCACTCCCGCAGTAATTTACAAACCAACCAAGGGCGTTGCATGGATTCATGCAGAGGTGGCTCGTTTTTGGTACTCATTGGCTAAGCACGCCTGCTGCCCTTCCCTTCCCTGAATAAACCTCAGGAAATAAAGGGTAAAAGGGCCGATTCATCTGCCTGCCCGCACTTCTCCCTCCTATATCAGGATTATGATGCATATGCGATCAGTGAATTCGATTTACATACAACTCGGCTCGAATGTTAAACCCGCTATTCTGCTCTCTCTCAAAGCTCCCCTAAAAGCCCCCAAACAGTGATTGGGAAGAGTGCATAGTCTTGCACGTCTATCGTGATTTTTAACATCGATGGATCCGGATGTTACCAACCATTTCATAGCTCAAGGAACTACTGGTTAGGTTGGCTTAGGTTAAAGTAGTTGCTCCAGGCAAGGGACACACTTGGATAATTAAGATATTAAGAAACCCCTAATTTAGTCGACGAAACGCTGCGAGCCGATTACCAAATTTCAAATGCGGCTATTTTTGATATTTGAGAGCTCAGTAAGCACAGACAGAAGACACCTCCACCAACCCTGTCTCCAAGTTTTGATCCATCTGTGAAGAAGTTTACCGGTCCCTTCTTCGAGAAACCATGCCCTACCCAGTCTCCTCTTGAGGGAATATACATAGGTAGAGAAGAAGCTTCTGGGAGCCATTTCGGAGGCGCTGTAATCTATGTATTCAGGACGAAATCTAAGCCTTCCAGAACACCAGAGTGTTACCACCCGGTTTCACTGAAGCTAACAGCAGTTCGTACTGCGACAATTTTGTGTGCAATATCCGCAGCCGCCGTTTTCAACATAACGTTAAGCGACAGTGTAGGTGTTGTTCATAATACTCCACAAATTCCGATTAGGGCGATGCGCTGTAAATGTCCAATTGTTTTACAAGCGTATCCTTCTTGAGCAAATGAATTACTTTGGGGGAGAGACCCCACCTTTTACCGATAGCTCCCAACAGCAGTACAAGGTCACCAACACCTTTCTTATCCTTATCCGCTGGAGGGAAGTACCACAACGTGTACCTTGAACTTCCTAGTAAACAAGACCAGTTCCTTTTTGCTGAGAATTACTGCGAAGCCGCCGTTGATCGCCCACCTAGTTACCTGGTTCAGGTAAGCTTGGGCTATATCGAAAAGGGAGTCTAGAAATAGTCCATTAACCAAAAGTTTCCAGTTCCTCTAGAGTTTACAACCGCAGTCCAGAGCAGGACAGAGAGAACAGCACCTTGCGCAGTGCCCCTATTGACTCTCTGTTGACTGAAGGCGCTCCCACACTCCACCGGGACAGTTCTGTCACGATGTAAGCTATAGATAAGCCTTATTAGGTTGCTTTCAACCACCAGATTATGAATAAATTTCACTAATACCTCTGGAGTGACATTCTTGAAGGCCGCCTCGATATCGAGGAAGGCCCCTACTGTACAATCTTTATGAGTGAGGCCTTCCTCTAACCACTTCACCAGTGCAGGGCAGTGTCCACTGCCACTTTTTCTGAGCTCTTAAAGTCCGTCACGAGGATTCACGTTTCTTATGTACAAGTCTATCAGTCTTTTTAGCGTTTTTATAAAAAAAGAAACGATGACAGACTGATAGGCCTAAAATTCCTATGTGAAACATGAGAGCCTTTTCCGGCCTTCGGGATGAACGCAATACAGACTACCCTCCAAGCCCTGGGGATGCACCCGGTCCTCACTCAGTTCACATAAATATGAGCCAACCAATTGCACGACACCTCCAGAGCCCTTTGCAGCTGCCCAGGTATGATGACATCGGTCCTTGGAGACTTGAGGGTTTGAACGAATTTATCACCCAGGCTATGTGACGATCGTCCATAAAATCGGACCTGAAGTACAAAATATTGCAAAGAAGTACATTTGACCATACTGCGAAGTACAACGTAGAAGGGCTAAAGAGAAGTACTATACTTCCGAAAGAAGTATGGTCGATCACATTAAGTATACTCGCGGGATCTCTCGCTCATCTTCACATTGTTACAGCGTTTTCTATGCTGAACTGACACTAGTCAAAAAAGTTGTAAAATTTCCGATTGATTATTTTCCTAACCAAATGCAGGAGCTATCTTTTCAGATAGTCGGGCAGTGTCCGTAGCCACATCAACGACAGTCGTAGAGTGTAGAGACAATCTACTTAAATGAACTGGCAAGAACGCACGTCACATATACATACGTATGTAGGTGGAAGATCACAAGGATATATTAGACATCTGCATGGCAGATGAATTGGCAAGGGAAGGAATGCCGAATGTTATCTAACAGGGGAATATAAGATGATCTAAATTAGCTAAGAAAGCTTCAGCCTCCTATTTTGAGTATTGCGTGTACTTCTTGATATCATCGTAGGGGTCTGCTGCCGAATGAGTTCTGTCATGATTGTGGCGAGTTAGAGGAAAGCGAGAGTGTAGGATTATCAAATTCACTTCCCGACGTGTGAGCCCGCCACTACTCGATCCATCATTCATTATTTTGTAACCTTCGTCAAAACAGTGAACTAGTTTAAAATAGAAATAAAAGAAGTCTGTACTTCGGTGCACCCTGTATATATTTGGCTACATCACTGCAAGCCCGTAGAGCTCTTAGGGTGTTTGGAAGGCTAGTTACATTAGAGGTTATGGACCTCTTTAGTGCATCGTCGGAATCATCTGCTGTCCGTGGCATTTCAGTGGCGAGCTCCTTACACCCTGAAGGAGTGGGTATAGATTTTTTGATGACACTCTTCGCCCTCCCGACACATGCTTCAAATCCTCACGTACTCGGACGTCGCCGTACTTTTGAAACCCTCGAGGCGGCCCTTCTAACCCGCGACGTTCTAACTGCTGGTCGGACATCCTTTTTGGTCTTAGAAGCCTTGGAGCGTGGGACAGTTTGCGTTCAGCCAACTTGGTGGTTGGTGGTGTTGTCTGTGAAGAACTTCCGAGTTCCAGTATTTCCTCCACCCAGTACTGCTTTGGAGTTACCCTCCAGGAGTTTACTCAAAGATTTTCTGTTGGCCGTGCTGCCTTCGCTTGCAACCCAGACACCCAGCGATGTGCGGCTGCTGACGCTGGACACAACATCTAGTGTTTTCCGCTTGTAGCCTGTCTTTTATGGCATTTTTTCTAAGTTTTAGCAAATTAATATTGGATACAAAGCTCAGCCTGTTGGATCTTTAAGGAAACGTGGCCTAGGTAGAATCAAAAATAGCTCGAAATGTGTAGTATTTGAGAAGAGAATATATTTATATACGAGACCAGGGAAGCTCTGACAGGCCGTTGAATTAATAGATGCTGCAGAAGCTGCAAAACTTATGAGGAGCAGCAGGCAATTTCTCACTTTTCCTTTAGTTGTCATGCAGTGTAATGGATGCAAGTTGCGGTACCCCACTTCGCCTTTCTTTGACGACCTACGCATGTGGAATGGCGTCAACGAATATAGCATTTATGGCGATATTTGCAAGATACTCTAAGTGGCTCAACAAGAAGAAGTGAAACTTTCATGATGTCATGGTGTTGCAATGGGCCTTCTACTTTATGCCCAAATGTGCTGCTGACTTTGAGCGGTAGCCACACCTGCCTAGCTGCCTACAAATCAACTAAAAACATTTTAATCGCAATTTGATGTGAATCACTAAAAATCTTATGATAACTGTAAAATACAGACTTCTTAAATCAATTAAGATAAATAAACTATTCTAATCTCATAAAAGCATTTAAAAAAGCAAGATAATTATCAAAAAGTAAGCACAAATAATTTTAATTAAGATACGTCCTCTACACCAAAACGAGTACATAAAAGGCACAGTAAAACAAAATATCGGCCAATCTTAATTCCAAAGCAACTGTACACATACACACATACATACATAGTACATGCACAAATTATTACCGCCATTCAGCTGCCCTAAAGACAAAATGAAATCCCTTTTCTGCAGCAGCCAGCCCAGCCGACAACGTCAACAACAGCGAAAGCAACAAAAGCCCTCTTCAAAAGCAAAGAAATTGCAACAGCAACAGCAATCAATGTGCCAAAGCAATAACAGCAAGCAAGCAATTTGTCCGAGCACTCGAGGCTCGGCAATACTTAGTCGCCCTGCGGCCCATGTCAGGACATATTTATAACATACAAAAGAGTAACAACTTGACGCCCATTGACCGGCCATTGCCGCCAGCAGCGCGCTGTGTTCTAGCTGCCAATAATGTAAAATGGATATCTTAGCAACTTCAATGCCTGTGCCCCGCGCATACACTCTGCTGCTTTTCGCTTTTCCTTTACAACTAAGGTTCTTGTGCACCAAATCGCGTAATAGAAATAACCGGTGGGAGGGAAGCCAGGCAGCGTGCAACTTTTGAGGCATTCTGCTGTTCAAATCAGCGCCATTATAAACGCATTGACAGCCTGTTGAAAAACCTAAATTGGATTATGATCACCAATTTCGGGAGGTATACGCAAGCATACACACGCAGTTGGTAGGCACTTTTCATATGAAGGTAGTTGACACAATCAATGCGAACAGCAGGACATAATTTGAGAACGACCTGACGCACGCTGGAAGCGATAAATGTACCCACACATACTTACATACATATCTATGCCAGAGTGTGTGTGTGTGTTTATGTACGATTTTGGAGCGATATCTGAGAGAAAGTGGAATTTAATTTCAGTTTCAATTTGTAATCTTTTGTTTGCTTTGCAGCCTGTGTTGTCTTTTGAAGGCAGAAGTAATTTACTTTTATTTACTGTTTTGATAATGTACCGTGATTTTTTTGTCAATTGATTACTTAACAGCGAGTATTCTGTACCATGTTTATGTCTTTGCTTGTCAGCTGCCTCCAAGCCCCCCGAAACGTACATGTAAACAATCTAACTGAAGCATGGAGATGTAAGGCAGCTAACATTTATATTTATCCATAAGAATGATTTCCAACCAACAGAAAATAAAGAAACACATTACCAATGAATCAATGATATCATTCTAAGAGAAAGAAAAACGGAAAAAAAAATCTAAGGATCTTTGGGAACTAAAGTCTCAGAAACTTTCTGACAGAGAATGACACATCTTTTCAGAACTATTCGCGAAGAATGGAAATTCTCGTCTTGTTCATAGCGTTCTATTAGTTTGAAATATTTGAATATTAAAATTAATCCAAATATAACTTAAAGATAACTATAGAAATACGCCAAGTCAACGAAATAATTAACACACGAAATTTTCTTGCAAAGAAAATGAATATGTAATTGTTCCATAAGTGTACAGTTCACCCTAATGATAAACGATATGAAAGTTGAAATAATTCAGATTTCCTCTGGCTTAGAATTAACAATCGTAGTTATTACTGAAACGAGTTTGCATGCCAACACGCAGACGCCTCTCTCATTCTTAACATTAAGTTCTCAACACTTTTGTTCTCGTTTTGTTCTCTAGCACAATGTACCTCAAATGTTCCCGATACGTTCGCCCTTATTTTATTCTCATTGGAAACGTCGCTGAAAGTTTCGTACTTTTTCCGTTCTTCTTGAGAACATTGCCGAGAGTATTGTTCGCATTTTGTTATTTACATAAACGTTCCCGAACCTTTTGTTCTCACTTAGTTGACGTTCCAACTGCTCTCAATACTTTTGTTCCCGTTTGGTTCTCATTGTAGGAATGTTCTTGATATTACAGAACCAAACCAAAACTGGAACGCGTTCTCGGTCCCTGATTTGTAGTTTGTAGAGAAAATCTGAAAGCTGTCAGCTACCAGACTATTCACGAACAAACAAACCAAATATCTGTGCATTAAATTTTCCACAATTACATATGTATGTAGTTTCCTTTACATTTTCGTACATAGATTACTGTTGTTAAACTTATATTATTTTTTTATTACTTTATATTACATGTATGTATCTTCTGTTGCTCTTAAGCCAATCGTCCAGGCATTGAGAAAAGTACCTAACCGTTTTTAAGTTTGAAGAAAGACAACATAACCAGTTGACAGCTAGCCAAAACTGTTCGTTCACTGTTTTTTCCTCCTTTTTTCTATTTTTATTTCATTTTTCCCCCAATCCCATAGACTTTCAACAAAAATAAGCTTTGTAGGCACAGCGCGCGTGTGAAACTACAACTTTACAACTTTACACAAATCACTTTTTAATGTAGAAATATTTAAGTACAAATTGAAAATTCGCAAATTATTTGTAAGTACTACATACAATACAAATGAATAAGTATTAGTGCTTATACTTACATTTGTAGATATATAATCTATTTAACGAACTTTGCCTCCCTGTACCTTTAGTCATTTCTTATGCACATCTCTCCAGCAGTCTGATTTATGTACGCATATCTAACTGTTTACTATCTGCATAGATTTGTGTATATCTTCACCACCTCAACTCCTCCCAACCTCGCCCTCTCATTCTACCTGCACTACTTTTAGTTTTCACTACTTTTATTTGCTTTCATATTTACTGCTTCTTAGCTTCCATTGTGTTTGCTTGTTTATTGTTTTGCTTTTGTTAGTTTGTACGCGAATATATTCGACAGGAAATCGATGTTATAAATCAAAGTCTGACAACGTTGGCGGATGCTGTTGAAGGAGTGCGCGATGCGGTGGCTATAGTATGGAGCTGGAACCGTAAAAGTTATTTGTTCGCAAAAACGCATTTTGGCTCATCCTTTCTTGGTTCAAAGCTCATCTACATTAATATGCTAGTGTGTATGAAATCATATGTATGTACATAAATAAATCGATTTACTTCGTCGGAGACCCAGTCAAGAATTGTTTAGGTTGCGTGAGTAGTAGTTACACTTTGAGCAACAGAAACTTTTTCGGATAAATGGTTTCGTAGAAATTTTCATATTCTGCGAGCTTAGCCGGAGCCGTACTACTTATAAAAGCAGGGTACCAACAAAAGATCGGGCTTGTAGCCACATATTGTGCATCAGCTGTCACAGTTGTCACCATTAGCTCAGAGGTTAGTGCAAAGGCTTCCCCTCCAATAATTTCTATCACAGTTCCAGGTAGAGGGTGAAGGAGGGAGAGCATCGATCACTTTGCCTGCCACTGTCCTGTTTTGTTCCAAATTCGACAACGTAACCTTAGACGTCTCTTTTACATTTGAAAATCGGACTAAGAATGCTTGGGTATTCACAGTCTTCTCCGCTGTGTGATGTCACAATGGGGCTTCTGACTGAAGTGTGACTCTCTATAGAGTGCGGCAGTCATAAGCTATGGCGAATTCCAACCGTAATGCATAAGCCGTATAACACAATAAGCGTTGCACAATCTATTTTTAGAAAAATCAATAAAGTCAAAGAACAGCATCGTGAGAAAAACGCCTGTCCTTTGAACATATAACACTTTTGTTATGCAATGTTTGCTGAAGATCCGAGTACTGATTGACTTTCGTTATCGATAGTAAAACGTTTTGAATTTATCGTTAACTATTGTCACTGATATATGATTCACTACGTTTGTCGAAGTCGTTATCGATATCCATGTGTATCGATATTTTTATTTTTTTATTTTTTTTTTATATTGATATTGTTATCGATATATTTACTAAAAAAATTTTCGATATTGTTTATAGATTTCTTTTAAGTTTATATGCCGATAACATATCTAATAGATAACAATTTCGAATAATGTATATGTAGTGATATTGTTATCGATATGCTTATCGATATAGTTATTGAAAATACTATCGATATACTTTTAGATTAGTCAAACGATATCCTTGTAGAAGTACTTGCCAATAAGAGTGTCATTCGCCATTGTAATCGCATGAAATTCATGTTTGTAGGTATTCGTATTCGGAGTCATTATCCCCCTCTTAGCCCTATCAATGGGTAAATAAAAAAATATATATATCCACATTTGGAGTGAAGTTAATCTGCATTGTGAAAAGAGTCTAGTCAACTAAATAAATGTTTTCTAAGTTTAGTTATAACTAGTTACATTAATTGGTTATAGTTACCAAATCATATGCTGAGAGTAATTGTTTTGGATGACTTTTTTCTGAGTGCATCAGATAATAACGAGGCATCGTTACAAGCACAAAAACACACAGTGTGGTGTACTTTATGGGACGGTGAAATCTGTGGATATTACTTCTTTAAAACGTAACTATAAAAGACTAGCACTATAGAGCCATGATTGCCGATTATCTTCCAACGCCCTGTAAACAGGCATTGTACTAATCATTGCCGACATACCCCAAATTGAATTAAAAAGTTGTCTATAGTTATAAATCAATATGCTCAAAATTATATTCAGCATACTAGTACCAATTTTTTGTTATCACATTATTATATGCATTTAAATTTTAAGTTCCACAACTCTAAAAAAATCATCAATTTTTACTCAGGCCTTTTCAACTGTGACTGCTGGGCACAGCTGATTCGATGCCTACATTCTTCTCATCCTCCGTCTTTTGCAAGCAACTATGTGCCCTGTGCATATTTTTCACGCTTTTTACTAGCAATTTTGCGGCAACATTGCCAAAAATATTTGCGCACTTTGTGAATGTTTACGCACAAACATACTAATATATAAGCATATATACATACATGCACACGTATGTATTACATGTAAGCGGCGCACTGTTTCCAGCTTGCAAACAATTGCACACACGAATTGCCGAAAACAACAACAGTCAGTAGCGACAGCAATGTTAGCAATGCATTACCAACAGCTAACAAAACATTAAGTCAAAATAGATGTACGTTTATTTTTATTTTTATTTCAATTTTTTTTTTGTGGAGAGGCGTGGCGAGGCCAACAGACACTAAAAGGTACAAACGAAGTGCAGAGCTACTAGTAAACAGAGGCTGGCAGAATTTATTACACGTATGTCAGCTGGTATTGTTATTTAGCAATTTTTCAATGCTGCCACACGCCGGCAGCTTGACTGGATGGCGAACACTTTTGTTGGATGAAAAACGTGTAAACGCTTTTTTTTCTTCTTCTTCGAATAATGTAGATAACACATGTAGTATATATAAAAGAAAATAATAAAAGGCTTAGCATAGGAAAAATTTTGTTGATACGAAAAATAACAATAAAATAAGAATGGAAAATAACATGGAAAGCGCACTCAGGCGGCATTAAATTGTAAACACTTGAAGGCAGCCAAAAGAATTATCGCTAAACTCCCACCAGAATAGATATGTATGTATATGTAGGTACATATGTGCATGTGTTTAATCGAACTGACAGAAATTGAAAATAAAATATAAATTTATGTAAATATCACGCAGCACACCCACTCATGGTACATGAATTATTGTTAAACAAAAAACTGAAAAAAACACGCTTTAATAGCAAACCGAATGAAAAAATAAAAATTGCATACATTCCATCACTAAAGAGATTGCTCAGCATTATATATATATTTAACGACTTTCAAATAAACACAAACTGATCAACAAACAAAACGAAATTTGCAGTTGCTTTTTATTGTATTTCATATTTTACTTGATCTACTTTTAGTAGCAGCCATCAAAGAAATCGACTGATGGAAACAGTTGATATAAAACCAATGAAGAAGGCTAGCAAAGAGGGCTCCTAAATTGCGACTGACAATAAATTCTACTCTAACGTCTTGAAGGCAAGCGGACCCGAAGTGAACTAACGAAACGTTAAAGAAAAGCAAGCAACGTTTCTCGCAAAACAAACGGTGTCCAACGACGCATCCCTCCATCATCAAAAAGATCAAAGACCAAGTAACCAACATACAGACAAATCTGTTAGCGAGCACATGACGAAACACCTAACTGCTGCTGATCCAAGAAAGCGCCTACTATAGGTCTACCATAAGCCTGAACCGATCGACCAGGATACTTATCATCCAAATCACCTTACCACTACCAGCAAATTTCCACATATCCTACAATGCGCTTCATGCTAATTTTTGCCATTTTATATATGCATAACCAGAAGATAATTTAGGTAGACTATTTTAAGTGTAGCTATTCTAAAATACTTTCCCAATACGGGCCGAAAAATGTGCTTCCCTGCATGTCTCCTAGAAAGCGGTTTCCCATTTAGCATTACTAATGAAGCTCAATAAGCATTTTAAATCTCAATAAAACATATCATCGATGTTTTTGCAATATGTATGTATGTATGTATGACCTGTCAGCCGTATCCATGTTCAGGAAGTGGGGGGTGAAATAACATAAACGGCAATAACGCAAATTTGCTTTATTCCATTTCTCGTTGAGCAATAAGACCAACTTTTGAACTTAACAATTGAGTATTAATGGAAAATAGTGAACATATGTATGTAGGTAGTTAGTAACCCAGTTACATTTGACAAAAATTAGCACATGAACAAGTTAAATGGACGTATTTGTAAGTATACAATTTTGAAAGTGCCCAGCGCCGCGGCGGTCCGCGTTCGCACTTCCTGACTAACCCTGAGAAGCACTCAGGCATTCAAATAAGCCATATTCGAAAATTTGTAATTGGCTGGCTGCATTTCGCTGACTAAATTAATGTTCTCTGTTCGGACTTCGTGGTATCCCCTAATTGCCCAAGCGTGTCCGTTGTCTGCGGTAACTACTACAACCTATCCGGTGTTTGAACTGAATGTATTCATAAAAGTAGTTATTCTTAGAAATAAAGTGAGGGTACCTACAAATCTAACTCTTATTTTTTTCTTCCAGCGATAAGTGTCCGTGTCCAACAGCAACGGAAAAAGATATGCAAATAACCCTTTCCCATGGAGAGGAGCGCACATCTACAAAAAATAAACCGCCTCTTCTCTTTTGTGGGTTATTTTTTCTCTTAAATAGTAACGGTTATTTTGGGGTACTTTCAAAGTGGAGGGATATTTTTTAATTTTTGATTGAAAAATACATATATCAACTAAGCTCTACAATTTATATTAAATATTTTAGCTAAGAATAAGCTGATGGTTGAAGTTGCATGCATTTAAGTTTAGTACGAAATAATCTACAGTGCTTAGTTTTTCTGAAATCATTTAGCAGCTAAAAATATATATATTTATATATAATCTCTTAAATTTGCACACAAAGCCTCTTGCATCCTTGTTTCTAGTATACACTCTTATCTCAATACAACGCTTGCTACACTCAAAAGGATTTATGAATATTTAAACAATTAGCGCTTGCGTTAAAAGGAAACATTTCTATTTATATACTCAAGCTTACATTTTTACTACCGTAAGCTGCCTTGTTTTATGGCATCGTAGCGACAGGATGTACTCTTTCGTATGTACATCAACTATGCTTGACAGATTTCTGTCATAAATCACAAGTAAAAAGTTTTAAATTATTTTTGTAAGCTATATCCGAGCTCAAAAAGTATTTTAAAAACAATACTTTTTATGGAAATGAAAGCTTTAAAAATTCAGCACTTACCGTAGATCGTTTCCACACAAATTTTACGATGTAGCTACGTATGTACATATGTAGGTACTTTACATATATGATTATTTATAAAATATTCATATTTTCCTTTCGAACGTCCCGTAGTGAATTGGGCATAAATCCAACACGAAAAACCACACGGGCCGCAAGCAGATAGCCGTAAAAAGCAACAAATACTTTTGGGGCCATAATACTTGCATAGCAATGCATATATGTATGTACATATGTATGTGAACAAATATGTATGTCACACACTCGCAGCCATGGGACAGTTTAGCATACTGAAATCGAATAGCTGTCACTTAATCGGTGTGCGGAGAAAGCATACGCACGCACGCAGGCACACACACTCGCACATCAGTCTATGTAAATGCACTTTAAGGATGTGAAATCCACCTGAGTTTATGCCACACAGCTGCCGAATCAAATCGAACAAAGCAAAGGCGAATCAGCCACTCATACGCCATGGGCCAAAAAAAAGGAAAGGAAGTAAGTTTAAACACTAAACTGAAAAGAGTACAACAAAAGTTCATCATTGTAAGAGAGCGCATAAAATTTATAATAAAAAAGGAAATATTTGTACCCCCTTAGCTGCAAGTGAGGGCCGCTGTGGCAGAGCACAGACAAAAAAGCCAAAAAAAAAAGCAAACAAACGATAAGCTATAAACAGCGGAAGCTGTCGCCAAATTGGTTGTTCAATAGCTTCCAGCTGAGTAGCTGAGGGGGAGAATCGCTGGTGTTGCAGTGTGAAGGATGCATGGCAATCATTTTTCAATTCATAAACGAAATTTTGTGAAACTTCCTGTTCCGGTTATGTGTGTGTGTGTGTGTGTGTGTCATGCAACAGCAACATAAAACAGCTACCCATGCGTATGTACTGGGTAACAAAAAAAAAATGCATGTTTAACAAACCAACCTGCCACGTGCGACACACGCTACTCACTGATTGCGGTTCAACGCAAAAACAACACCGATGAATTGTCACCGATGAGCCATTGGTTGCGTGGCAGCAGGAATAAATAAGCTTGTTGCCAGTCAACTTTTAAATTATTTAAAAAAAGAAAACCTACAAAGTGCGGATAAGAGTGCGGTTGTTATGTTTGCGTGAAAAAAAAAAATTTATCAAAAATCATAAGCATTCGTAAGCTGTGCGCTTCTGGCTTAAGCTGATGCACGACTGTTGTAAAAAACGGGCTTACATATGAAAGAATTCCCATTTTATTAAAGTTACCACCTGCACTTTAGTAAAAAAAAAACTTTAAAGTTTTTATTTGAAAATTACAAAAACTAAATTTTTTACGCGCTTCCTGTCAGCGAAGAATTGCAAATTCCTGCCGCAAACCCTCAATTTGCATTTGACATTTTTCGCATCCGCCAGCCACTACAATTAATTTGTTCGCTAAAATGGCAGTTACGTGCAGAACTATTTTTTATACTTTTTTTGTTGTACATATACATATTTTTTTATTTTTTTTTAACAAGCAACACAAATTCAGCTTTACACTAAATCAGTGCCTCATCCGCGCGCTCTCTACAAATATGTATTCATACACACTAGGGTGGTCCAAAAACAGTAAAGTAGGAATTGTAATGCTCTTACCCCCTAGGATTGTTCTATATCGAAAAAGTATAGCCCTATTTTTTTATTTTGAAATCAAAAAATATTTAGAGGTCACTCAGAGAGCTCAAAATTTTCTATGTATTTTTATATGGGAAAAAAACAACTTTTCGTAGAAATGGTATAGAATTCTTGAAAGTCAATATTTTTCGATCTGAAAGCTCGGGTTCTCTTCAGGAGACTTTTAATAATAATACCCAATTGTTTATTTAACCATTTTTTAATACTAACGATTTTTTATTGGTCCCCCCGTTGCATATTTCGGGGTTTTTGTGGGTTTTTTGCGGACCTATAAATTATAGTTGCGATGAAAAAATGGTTAAATAAACAATTGGGTATTATTATTGGGAATCTCCTGCAGATAAACATAGTTTTCTGATCGAAAAATATTGATTTCTAAGAATTCTATACCATTTCTACGGATTTGATTTTAAAATAAATAAAAAAAAATATATATTTTTTTTTTGGTATAGATAAAAATTCCGACTTTACTTCTTCAAATGCATTTTTGGACCACCCTAATACACACACACACATACACCTACAGTCGTTGCGACACCTCCACAACGCGCAGTGAGCTGTACTTTTTTTCTTGCTTCTTCACCAACTACTTACTCGTTATTGTGTTGTTGGTTAACATTGGCAACGTTGATTGCCACATAGTGATGTCACAAACTCTTACCGCTTGCCAAAAAGCATACATATTTGCTACATTGGCAGGCTGCTCTGTGCAAAACTTTGCAACAGCATCAAACTTTTTACCAGATCTTTGTTTTTTCTTGCTTCGTTACTTTTTTTTTTGCTGGCTACACTTACATATGTAAGTGTGTATACTCACCCAACCCACATAAGCACTCGAGTTTAACGTTTATGTATGTACATATGTTAACCAACATATGAACATATATTTAGGTAGTTGGGTTTGCGTGATTTTATTTGGATTGTATGGAAATTTTATAACAACGGATTTTATGGAGTCGCTGACGCTATTAAAGGAGGGTACTAAGAATTCCAAAGAACATTTTTTTAGAACCTTTTTTGAAGAAGGAAGAAGGAAATAAGTTCTTATGACGCTGCTTTCCAAGTTTAAGGTTGGCATTAACTAAATTTGTCGGAGGAATTTATAAAATAGCAAATTGCTATCCACACTAAGTTGAAAACCTGCTGGGCAGTAGACATAACGTTAACGTTCGCTCGATAGAGACACTATTTAGTGTAGAATTTCTCGTGGAACGGGGAACCGAATGCAAAGCGCAAACTTGTCAGGGAGCTTTTCAAGGGCTGATCTCACTGAACACAATAAACATACTAGACGCTCCATGAGGGAAACGTGGAGGTAAAAGTGAAAGTCAATAGGGAGACTGTCTGAGGCTTCCCGTCTACTCAAAATTATGTCGAAGGAGCCTTCTAATGGGAGAGGCCTCCTTAAGAGGCAGCTTCACAAACTACAACAGTGAAACTTTAGAATACCTCCTTCAAGTGCAATTGCCAGGCTCTTCGGTGGAGAAAGATGGGACGACTCCTATCTCTTCTGAACATAGGTTCCCCTAATTTAAAAGTCTTAACCGGTTTGGCTCCATCTTTGACAGTGACAAGGTACTGTGCGCCTATTCTGTTCTAAGGCATTGGTCCAATGATGTAGAGATCTGTCAACTGTCGAGTGGATCGACACCATGCTACGTGAGCGTGATATCACATCGTCCCTTGACAGCCACTACATGAGCCATGAGAGTGTGCCCACAGGGAGGTGTTCCTTCTCCTCTACTGTGGTCTCTCGTCGTCGGTGATCTCTTAACCAAAGTACAGGAAATTGGTTACTATGCTGTTGGTTATGCGGATGACCTAGTATTTACTGTGATGGGAAAATTCGGCAATACTGCATCAAACGTGGTTTGCTAGTGAGAGCCTCATCACAAACCCTCAAAAGGCTGTTATGTTACAAGAAGGGAAAAGCCGAACATTGTTTCGGTTCGGTTGCCGTTAGGCAAACAGTGTTTGAATACTCTGACGAAGTCAAATTCTAGGGTTACCCTAGATAAGACTAAGATGAAATTCCCATCTAGATAAAACTCTTAGTAAAGCCACCCGAGCCATGTGGGACTGTCGAAGACTTTTCAGTCGAACATGGGGTCTATACTCCGTCCGATTGTAACTTATGCTCGGGTGGCCAACAAACGCTGCCAAGAACTGCCGTTTCACGTCTAAACAACGTGTTCAACCGTGACCTTAGAGTCGCTCCTAGGTTAGACCCCACTCCACATTTTTGTCCAAGCATCAGCAGCTTCGAAGAATCTGCAAATGCAAACTTCTGACAGTACTCTGAAGACCAAGATACAATACAAGGGTATTTGGAATAAAATACCTGGTCTAGAAATCTGCAAGTTCTCCGGCGCTAAGCCGAAGAAGATCTGCTTTGGAAGGAAATTTCAATTGAAAACTTCAGAACGAGATGCCTGGTTAAATAGTTTACCAGAATTAGATCCCAGATATGTACACTGGTACAAAGACGGATTCGAAGAGGGAGGGCAGAGCAGGAGCGGATGTCTTTGGACCTGGCACCAAACTTTCTATTGCAATGGTCACTTGGTCCACGGTCTTTGAGGCCGAGATTAACCCTTAAGAGGGTTTAAAAGCGCGTTTATAGTTATTTTTTCATATAGCTTGGCGACTATAAGGGCCCTTTTCAATAGCACGCTCGTCAGGGAGTGCTTTAACACTATCTAACTCTTGGCAGTAGGTAACACGGTATTACTAAGCTAGGTACCAGGATACTGTGGGAATGTGGGTCACGAGGCCGCCGACGAATTGGCAAAAGAAGGCTCATCGTCTATACTTGTGGACTCAGTTGGTCCTCCTCGAGGCTTATAATAGTGGCGTGGGGAAACCCATAACGTAGTAAGTAAGTACTGGGGAGAAGTAGGGGGCCTTAAATAGGCCAGAATTTTTGGTTATCTTTTCGCTAGGAAAGATATACATATTATGAACAGAGCCGATATAAAGTTGCTTATTGACTTCCTGACGGTCAACAATTACCAGTGCTCTCACCGGATTTGTCTTTACGCAGAGACGGATTGCCTCATTACATTGAATATGAGGATACGTCAGAGAACATTATGTGCGCGTCATTGGCGAGTCTAAGACCGCGATGCTACAGTTCTTCCACAGTCGATGCCCTTGAGGTTACGCATTAGTCTACCAAGAACTTAGGTCGCGGTGTCTACAACCAAAAAATTTACATTACATTATGTCCTACTGATGTAAAAGATCTTTTAGTTATCAAGGTAGGAATTTTGAAATTTGAAAAAAATATATCTTTTAAAATATCGCTGCTCAGAAAACTAGACAGCCTACGCGGTCATCACTGGCGCGGTGAGTACAACACCAGCTGCGGCTCCCTCTTTACGAAAAGGCTCATCTCAAGAATATCAAGCTCATGCACCCTTTCACACTCAGGTTCAGAGAAAAAGGAAGGGCTGCGCATTACCTATTTAGATCTGTGCCTTCCGAGATTTAACTTCACACAAAATTTCACTGTCTTATCTAAATCCTTCATCCCGAAAATACATCAACAAGGAGAACCGAAGCTCTCCTTCACCTTATTAATTATTATGGGCTTTCTACTAGGACCAGACTTCGCTTCCTGTGATCATCTTACATAGAAACACATGAGCTGCGTGGCGCTCAGCTAAGGGACCACGCGGGTTTCCTGAATTATAGCACCGGTGTACAGCCTTTATGCATATCTGAGATAATCCTCCATTAATTTTTTCCTATGTCCCTGCCATCCATAGGAACACTCAAACACATACTATTTTCTTGCTACAAATTTCTTCGTATCGCCTTTGGCATTGCAATCCCTCCAAGTCAACAGAAATATGAGCAAAATTTTCATCTTGACTCAAATTATAATTTTGTTTCACACATGGCGCACAACTATGTCAATTCATATATTGGCACATAAATACGTACATACGTACGTGTATGCAAGGATACAAATACTTACGTATGTGTAAGTATTCGTGCAAGCAAAATTCATGCTCATGCATGTGTGTGAATTTGTTTAGGTAGTACGCGGAGGATTGCTCCGAAATGTATGCAACTATATCGTTTAAGACATGCACACATCCCTACATACTTATGTAAATATGCGCACATATACATATAGGACTATACGATGGCGAGGTTGCACTTTTATATTCACAGTTCGTTGCATTGCAAATGTTTCTTAGTGCAAGAAAGCGAAAAAAAACGAAAGCGAAGAGGGCATAAAAAATGTGGGAAAATAACAGAAATAGCAGTCAGAAAATACTCTTACATATACATATGTATGTATGTATGTATGTATATAAAAAATGTATTTTACTTTTCGCTTCTTTAATTCATAAATCTTCTCTGCTAGGTTTTTGCGAGCTGCACAAAATTTGTTATTATGCAAACATATGTTAATTTTCGAATGCAGAATGTATCGTTATAGTATTTACTAAAAGGAGTGGAGAATTATGATGCACGTAATTTTTTTCTGCTTTGCATGAGGGTAAGAGCTGATGATTAAAAAGAAGCGAGCGGACGTATATATAGGAAGATGATTAAATATTTTGGGGCTAAATAGGCGGCAAATACGGTGCGTCTGACTCGCGAGTCGGTTTGGATGTGTTAGTGAAAATAAATAACTGGTAGTTACACCGACATGAATCTGGCATGACTCTGAGTGACTCAACTGTGTGTAGGCGAAGGCGAGTCAACACGTAAATAGATGACTCGCGAGTCAGACGCACCGTATATGCCGCCTATAATGTCGGTGTAGAAAACACAGAATTATTTTCACTGACACATCCAAACAGACTCGCGAGTTAGGCGCAACGGGTGTGACTTGACTCTGACTCTGACTCTGACTCTGACTCTGACTCTGACTCTGATTCTGATTCTGACTCTGACTCTAACTCTGACTCTGACTCTGACTCTGACTATGAATCTGGCGGCGACTATGGCTTTGCCTATGGCTATGAATATGACTATAAATATGCCTATGAATATGACTATAAATATGCCTATGAATATGACAGTAAATATGACTATGAATATGAATATGACTATTTAAGACTATGTCTATTACTAATAACATGACTCTGATTCTGACTCTGACTTTGACTTTGACTATAATTATGAATATGACTATGACTAAGACTATGACTATGGCCATGGCAGTACTGCAGCTATGACTTTAACTATGACTACAACTATTAATATTAATATGACTGCTTATAGCTTTGACTACATTTATTTGATTGCATAAAATTTGTATTACCAATATGTGTCGCTTTTAAGGTAAAAGAAAGTGGTAATTCTTAGTCGCAAGCATTTCTTAGTTCTCACTTTAACACTTTCACTATAATTTCCAATATACAACTTTTAATATTCCCACTTAGCAGATAATTTTATCAAAAACCAAGCACTTAAATATTTTATCGCCACACTTTCAATGTTAAGTCTGAGTAAGAGCGTATTTTGCTTAGCAATGCCACTCGATTGCGTACTCCCAACGCAACTAACGGAAACCATTAAAAATACCGAAAATTTTGCTGGTGCTCTTAATAGTATAGATATTGTGATTACGCGCTTCGATGAGGCGGCATTACGACTGCTGCATAAAATAAAGATGCAATTGTAAAAATAACTGAATTCATCAAGAAATTTTCAATAACTAATTTTATTATTTCAAATATTTCAAGGTTTTTGAGGAACATCAATATTCTAGCACCGGTGTAGAACGTATAAAAGCAATATTTATTGGGTGCTCTGTATTTAAAGAGAGCATACATGATTAAATTTAAGCTCATTGGCAATTTAGTTATTAAAAGTTCATCTATCGAAAACAGTTGCTTAACAATCAATATTAGAGAGAAATTAAAAATCATCAATTTGAATAAATAACAACGCATACTTATTTTTTTTTTAATTTGGTTTAAAATGACATCTTAAAAGTTTATGTTGACAGCAAGTAGCACCGCTTGGCATAATAATTTCTATACCTAATGCTGTTTAACCTAATTGCACAAGCGAAAAATAACAAATGACTAAATCCACACAAAAAAAAAATAAGTATACGTCTAAGCTTTTAAGAGATCTGCAACTTTTTTAACGCTATGCATGCAAGCAGAGTTGGATTTTTTGCAATTTTCAGCAGCTTATCCTCTTGCTTGCTTTTTGTCAATACCCCAGCGCTTTATCTTAGAAAATTTCACATACGTATGGGAATATGAATTTACATCTATCAACAAAAAAATATTGTCGCTGACGAAGGATTTACATACTAGTAAATACAATGTACACAAAATATTAAAAAATAAGTAGTAGAGTGATTGAGATAGTTTTTCCAAGCCGGTTTCCACTGTTTTTTTTTTTATATCTATAGGCGGTTTTTTGAAATCTCTATTTTTTCGAATATCGAATTAACTGGATTTTTTCAATTGAACAATCCAGTTTTTTCACAACATACAAGTCTTGGCCTCTCAGTAAAAGTTTCCAGTTTTTCAAAGTTTTCAAGATTTTTCGAGTTTAAGTTCGTGTTCTGCTGCAGAGATCTGCACTTTTAATCCATCTCTAAAGGAATATTTTATAGCAGAACTATTGTCTGTTTTTTTTTTTTTTTGATTCTTCAGAGGCCAGATATTGAGTCATGGACTTCCCGAGTATCACAAGTCACCTTTAAGCACTCGGCTATGGCGGAAAGAGCACTACTCAAATCCGAAAAAAGTCAGGAAAAAATGCAATAAAATATTTAAAAAAAAATGTAAAAAAAGACCAAACGTGAATTATTCACTGATTTTTTTTGGTTTCACTTATGATCTAAAAAAAAAAATAAAATTGTAGTTATTTTGCTTTGCTCTTTTCTAAATAAATAAAAGCTATCAATTTCAAAATCGGTAATCGGTTTTTTCGGATTACAATTTTTCGAATAACCCGAAAACTACTACTACTATGTAGCAGGCATACTAGATTAAAAAATCCGCCATTTGAATTTTTGTAGTGTGCGTGCGAACAAGTCATGCGGTTGAATGAAGCTTTCGCCCACGGCTGCTTTGGGGGAACCTCGCGCAAGTTTTTTAAATATTTTGCCTGATATTTCAGGTTTTTTTTAATTCTTCGACATTTTTTGCATCAAAATTCTGTTTTTTCGAGATCATTTCAGAGTTTTTTTGAAATGTTTGCATTTATGGACCGTGTTTTAATGTTTTTTATTTAACTTAAGACTGGAATGAAAATTCAAATTTACTTAAATTTAATATTTACCGCGACATAATGAAATGTTTTAAACACACAAAACTCACTAAAACTGTAAAAAATCGTTTCATTTTCCTATTTGAGGCTATACCACAAAAGAAACCGACCGATAGTTCGTAATATTTTTATGCGCTTAGCTAAGTCCATGTCGTTAAAAAGTTAGCACAGTTCGGCATTCCATTTCAACTAAATAATTTCAATTCATTTGAATATTTCTTCAATTAATATTTCTAAATTTGGGTTCAATCAGGAGAAAAACGCGGATTCCGAAGAAAAAGAAAAAACATTACAATTCAAAAAAAAAATATTAAAATTTCCATTCAATTTATACATCCCCATTAGTATTCGCTTTGCCTTCAAAAAAACACAATAATAAGGAAAATTAGAAGAGCCGAAATAAAATGGAAAATATGCAAAAACCCATGGCGACAAATTTCTTGCGCACGTACTCATTACCAAAACCCCAACAAACACACACACACATACAAACAAACTTACATATCTGACAATTATGTAGATTACTGTCCTTAGATAACTTAACCCGTAATTTAGCGTATACTTGGTAAGCTACCTTAACCTCCAGCCACACAACAATTTAACTTCGTAACTATCTTTCGGCTCAATGCCACTGTCATCTGCACATCGCATTCCCCAACCGGCGCAACACCAACACAATTAAACCAACCAGAAAAGTTCAGTTAACGAGATAAATAATGACAAAGGTTTTAAACATGACTACCGGAGGGTATTAATTATGTAGCTCGGCGTTGGGCTCGACGGAAAGATGTGAAGGAATGATAAACAAAGACTGGAGGCCATACGAATTGCCGCTTGGGCGACTAGCGGGGCGGGGCGTCGGCAATTGGTGGCATGTGTCAAATGTGGCACCCACTTAGGCCGTAATACCCGTAGCAGCAGCAACAATAGGAAATAACAAATAAAAAGCAAGCAAGCAAATGATGAGATAGGTTGCCACCCGCAAAAAATGGCACCAATAAATAGGCGACCGTTAGACATCCAAGTGTTGTTGTAAGCAAGGCTTCTTAATACCAACTAGCTTGCTGGCCAGCGCTTGCAACGAGCGCAGAGATAATCGCCTTGACAAGCACATAAATCCTTAAACCACAAAATAAATTTAAAAAAGGTTAAAGTACCGCAAAAGTGTGAATTAGTGAGAAGGCATCATTTATGATGCACGGGTTATGGGCACCAAGCAACAGCACCACTTCGGTCTCGTCGTACACTACATAGACGCGCACTGCTACTATCTGTTTAAGCGCTGCTACGAATGCCATGCCAACACCGAGATTTAGTGGCACCAGAGACGCTCGCTCGAACTAAAAGAAATCGAAAGGCCGCAGAGGAGCAGCGGAGGAGCAATTGAAGCGATAGAATTTCCTTGCTGCTGTCGACCATTTTAGAAGGACTACGCGTCGAATTATAAATGAATGTAGCAGCTTTGAAGAACAGCAGCAGTGACGGTAAGCTTGAAGTGATGCAACTGAAAAAGCTGCATTGCAGAAAAAAAAACTAAATTTAATTCAAAGCCATTTAACACCAACATCTAGCAAAAACACTTACTTATGTACACCTATTTTTCTACTTGCTGAACTTTTCTACTTTTTAGGAAAATTGTAATGATGAGTGCGCAAGAAATGCAAGCTCCCCGCACAACGTAGTCGAAGAGAATGATGGTGAAGAAGATGGTGCTCGTCAAGTGCGTAGAACTGTCAATGCCAACTTCAATTTGCACTTTACAGTATCTTTATGGCACCTGAGCATTTATTTTTCGGCGAGTGTTCAGTTTATTAAAAGTACTACACATGCAATTCATAAACATAGTTTTATGGGCGCTAGAGTACGAAAAAATAAATAAAAAAGTAAAATATCTTATTACATAATCTTCCGATTCTTTTTAAGCTTGCCGCGCGCAAAAATTTCAATATATGGCAATTTCAAATATAAGTGTATTACAACATCGAAATACAAAATAGTGAACTTTTAAAATACAAAAAAAAAAACAAAATAAGAAAACAAAATACAAAATATATATATAACCTAATGCACAATACAAAATATAAAATACCAAATACAAAACAAAAAACAAAAAATATAAAATTCAGAATTCAAAATATACAGCTCAAACACACAAAATAGAAAATACAAAATACAAAATGCAAAAGTGAAAATAAAAAATACAGAATACAAAATACAAAATGTTAAACACAAAGTACAAAACACATAATACACGGTACATATTGCAATATACAAAATACAAACATAAAATAAATATTGGAAAAAAGAACGTAACAGATAAAAAATAAAATACAAATCACAAACTACAAAACAAAAACACAAAATGCATAGCACAAAAATAAAATACAAAATTAAAAAAAAAACACAATAAAAATTAAAGTATACATAATCTATACTTATAAAACAATTGTAATAGGCCGATGTCTGTACATTATAGATATTAAAGAAAAATTTATAAGGGTGGTCTTTATTAGAGCAACAGAAGTCAAATCAACAATTTTTAGAACTTTTGTCTATCTGTCTATTTGTATTTTTGTACGCGCATCACTCGACAACTAACGCCTGGAATTGAATGCAGCTTTCCCCATGCATTGCTTAAGGTCTGACTAAAAATACATGAAAAAAAAATTGGAGAGTTGCCACCAATTTGAAAATTGCAATTCAAGTATATTAAAAAGTTAAAGTAAATAATGCAATATGACAGTCAAAATAATAGCCGAAAATATTTTTGTGGAAGGTTGCCACCTGTTTGAAAATCTCAATTTCATTTTATTGATAAAATAGATTAAATATTGCAATATGCTTATCAAACTGAACAGATTTCGAAAAGTTTACTGGAGAAAAATATTTTTGAGGAGGGTTGCCACTTGTTTGAAAAACTTTTTTCAATTATTAAATTGATAAAGTAAATAAAATATTATAGAACGTATAAGAAATAAAGGGGGTTTAAGAAAGTTTACCTTCGAAGATATTTTTGTAGCTGGCTGCCACCTATTTGAAAAATTTAATTCAATTAAAGCGATAAGCTAAGGTATGTCGATATGTAGAATCGAATTCAGTTAAAATAATAAGATAAGGTATGTCGATATGTTGAATCGAATTATAAGATTATAAAATAAATTTCTACGATTAACTACATTCGAAAATATATTAATTAACACTCACATTCATAAAAAATAACATGTTTCATAAATCGTTTTTTTTTTTTTGAAAATCTCTCTTCAAGAAGCTCTTTAAATTTGTTTTATTTTTTATGAACAAGGCCATTAGGGTTTCGGGAGAAAGTAACTACACAAAAATACTTTTAAGGCGCCGTGAAGCACGCCGGGTATTTGCTTGTACCAAACATAAAATACAAAACAAAATTCAAAATAAAAAAATAAGAAATATGAAATCCAGCCTCCTGAAGCGCATAAGGCGCGTCAATAAATTAAAACAGGATTTAAATAACTCATCAGAGCCTACCAGGGAACGACTCATCTCACAAAGTCAGCCGATCAAACAATAACGAAACGAATTAACCAGTCATAGAACAAACCCTGCAATCAAGCAGTGTTTCCACAGTGGTTTGTCAAAAAAAAAAAACTAAAACTATTTCTTTTTTGTTTTCATTTACTTTTATCTAATCATCTTCTTTTCCCTTATCACATGCACACATACATACAAATATTTCTTATGCCCCAACGAATGCTGACGCCTTGCTTCAGCACACTTCACTGAGCTGCATTTTTTATTGCCACTCTCCTGCAATCTTTTATTGCTTTTCCTTCCTTTGAAACAGCAAATTTTATTTAGCTACTTCTTTTTTGTTTGTACGTAAAAAAGCAATGCTTGTGTATGTGATGTGTACAGCAGTATAATTGAATCGTAAATAAAATGCAGCTGTAGCGCGCAGAGAACGTTACAACAACAGACGCCACCAACCAGGCACAGTGACGAAGCAGCCAAACAAATAAAAATAAATAAGAGTAACAAAAAATTGTAGTGAAAAGTGGTGAGCAAATAATAATAGCAGCTGCGTCCAATTCCAATCAACCGATGTGCGGAGTCAAGCATTTCGGCACCCGCCAGCAGCAACCCACAAGCTCCGTTTTCCCCTCCCCTTGTTCCGCAACACATGACAGAAGAGCAGCCATTTTTCAAGTCGACTCAATTATCCATGAAAAATGTGCGCACTTTTCTTTCGCGTGCATGATCTTCCAAACAGTCTCACACACACATACATATACATGTATGCATGTATGTATGTATATGTACATGCACATGTGCACACTTGAGAAGGTAAGCGTATAAGAATTCCCACGACCCTTAGCAATGGGGCTGCTGCCTTTTGAGTTTATAGCAAAATCTCGCTTATCAAAATGCACCATAGCTGCGAAAACGAGCGGAGGGTTAGGGCGGGAATATACATATATTTTATGGTGTTGAGTGAACCATAAGCACTTACATACACACATATGTATGTATATGGCGCAGGTGGAAAAGAAGGCAGGCAGGCAGGCAAAAACCAAAGTACTGCGGCAGCTATGGCGTATGAGCAACCACCACAACGCTAGCATTAATGGCATTATTCATGCGCATAAGTGTGCCAAGGTGCGCATGTTGGTGTACACATGTACGCACAAAAACAAAACGCTGCTCTACTTTTGCACCAACGCAACCGCACACACACGCACATACACATAACACATTCTATGTATGTTAATATGTATGTAAACAGCTATGATAAGTTCACAGCATGCAACAAATGCGGCTTAACGAACTTGCCACACCAGCTGCCAAATGCCAGATGCCAGCCAACTGGTAGCCAACACCGCGTTAAAGCAACGCTTCACCGCACTGCACTCCCACTTGCACTGCTTTGTTAAGCTGCAAAAGGTGCAAAACTATTTGCTACTTTGAATCAACCAGTCTGTCGGCTACAGCCACATTAACACCTGTGGCAGTCAGTGTGGCGTCCCAGTGGGGAAACTTTCTAGTATTAAAGTGGAGTTAATTAATTTGTAGACACAATTTGGTTTCAGTTTCGAGTAATTTTGAAAAAAAAATGCTGTTTATAAATTTAAAATGAGTGGACTCGGTGCAATCAACTTAGAATTGAATTACCAAAAGTTTTCGATGATCGGTATCGACAGGTGCCAATTGGAGTTCCTTAAAGGCAGCCTATATCCATAATCTATACATATAATAAAATTGTAACAGGTCGATGTCTGTACAT
>NW_016165757.1:2875-26460 GCF_001687245.7 Rhagoletis zephyria | reverse complement strand
GTACTCACCAGCGTTTGCGCGGCTATTCATAAAATCTACTCGCGCAACTTGCTCCCAGAAAAGTGTTCATACAAACATACATGCGAGTACTGTCTGCCGGAGATACATTTGAATTTTATGTTACATATTTAGTCTTTGCTATATGCTGCTCAATTGGTTTAACTGCAAGCATTGAGTGGCAACAACTACATGCATATGGATGTGCATTTGTATAGGGCACACACTTACATATCAATTGTATCCATTTTGAATGGAGAAATTCTCTTCGATAGTTAAAAGATGAGCGCATATCTCTTGCATTGCATACATAGCTCGCATAGATACTCACCTGTCCATATAGGCGTCTATATCTATGAATGTGTTGGTAGGGAAGTGTAATGCCCTGTAAGAAATTAATTGGAAAAGACCGGCCTAGATGGACTTTCATCACATCATAGTAAGACACACATATGTATGTAGTAATAACAGAGATCATGGATTCAGTTCAGTACAGAAATCAAGGACCTTACCACAGGTGCAATAATCTACAAGGTTCTTGCAACAGAGCACACCAACTAACTAGGTATCCTCAAAAAAATCCAATGAATATTTCTCAAACAGCTGCAAGTACTTAATCTCTCAACTTGCTAGTCGAGATGCATTTCCTTGGTTCCTTACTTACCACTTAGCCAGTGCACGGACTTCGAAAAAATTAATATGCGAGTACTGTCTGCCGGAGAAACATTTAAATTTTATATTATTTAGTCCAATTGGTTTAACTGCAAGCATAGAGTGGCAACAACTCTACAAAAAATGGTAGAACTTGGTAGATTTTTTAAAAGAAACAATATCAGATGGTTTTTACTCATTACGATAAAACATTGCGCATTCATAAAAGATTGTGTTACCAGAGCAGATTCTGTAGTTCTTACGGGTATTGTGCGTAAAATTGTTTAGTGTATTTTTGGTTTTCGTACTCCTGCTATCCCCTAATATGAATGTGGGTCCGAATCATGGCATCCGTTATCGAATGAAACTCGATTCGAATCGAATGAAATACAGCTGTTTTTTCTTTCGATTTCACAAAATGAAGAAGGTTATCACTTCGTCGGAATATTTTTTATATATACATATGTATATATATATATTTGTTTATGTATGCGGTAAGCATAACTTTGGACCGTTAACCGATTTCTAAAATTATTTTTGTAAAGGAAAGGTGTTACCTCACAGGTAGTCCCATACTAATTTGGTTTAAATCCGACCATTGGATCATGAAGAAATTAACGAGAATCTTAAATTTTTATATGACAATTGAAGTCGGTTTGGTTTTTTCTTAAAAATTACTTGTATTCAAAAGGAAAAATTTCGTGTAAAATTTAATTCAATCACGGACTCCCTGATTCGGGCCCTGTATTAATGTAATAGGAGGGAAGTTCAAACAATTACATACACAGGTTTACAATAAAAAAAATTATGCCTTTTAAACTAAACCTATATATGCCTATGTTATTCGACACGCTGAATGCGAATCCGAGGTCCGTTAGCCTCTATCACGCCAAGTTCGTGGCCAGTTCAACGCCAAGTAGTGAAAAATTCATTGAATAAACCTGAAAATTCAATACAATTCTTCTGAATTAAACCTTGGGATAACCTTGGTATGTCCTCTAGCTGACCTGCGGGTCTCAGATTCGTGTTCAGCGAGTCTTAAACCCCATATATATGAATTTTCTGGTTTATTAAATGAGGTTTTCTCTTTGCTTTCTTTCCGGAAAATATTGGTAGACTTTAAGCCTTTGTTGGTAAAAATGGTAGAAAATATATTAAAGCTAAAAAGTAAAAGTAAAGTAAAGTCTGTGCATTGCACTGAGCACAAACAGAACAAAGGGATGAAACGGCGCTGCGTAAAAGATTGGAGTATCGCCAAAAGCCTCTTCGCTGTGGCCAGCATAAGGTGGGCTATATTTTTTATACCGCTTTTCAGGACATGAAATTCGGTGGGATGCTTATCGCCACAATGGCAGAAAGTGACGGTCCGTTATATCCCCAAGATGGGAAGTAACCAGCAGACCAACGAAAGTCATACCCAGCCATCAGTTTTACGTCTTAGGCTTAGTGGGTGTTGTCTTCTTACGGGGAAACTCTTTGCATAGAAACCCATTAGCCAGCCTATCTTCTGCAGTCCCACAAGGAAAGTTGAGAGGTTCATGGAGAACAATGAGTTAGCGGTAGGTTGCCTTGGACGGAGAGGGCGCTTCCGATAACAAGAAACATAGCCTAATGACAATTGCGTCAAAGGGGGTGAAGTTACCACATGCCACAGAAAGGAAAGAATTAGATTACAAGCTACGAACGGAAGTCCGGACAGTGTACTGTTTGTCCCGCTCAGGATATGCGGAATATACAATACGACAAGTGGTGCAGGTAGGGGTAAACCCTAAGAAGACTAATATAGGAACTTTTTCTAGATAAGAAGATTTCGACTTCTCTAAAGAAGCCAAATAGCTAGCAGCTATCCTTGATGACAAGCGCTCATGTAATCCACATCTAGATATCGATATTCAAAAGTCCACGGGCTGCATGTGGACTTGCCGGTACTAATTAGGAAAGATTAGCGGCCACATACTTAAATTAGCATCGTAGAGATACGCCACAATGAAGGTGTTGCGTTTACAAACAAGAATCAGCAGCTTCTTTATGACCGCTTACTATGGGTTTACACAAGTCGATTTTGCTAATGCATTAGCAATATATTCACACTTTTACACTAATATATTCACACTTGCCTAATGTCTTCGCCACTTTCTTTGGCTTTTCGAAGACAGTTTATGTGTGGACGCCTACTTTACTTAAACAATGTGACAATTAATACATATTCTCAATTGTCTGTCGTTAAGTAAACGCAACTTACGCAACAGACTTACTTGCTTTAAAAGTTGAGTGTTGGCCAAGGGTTGCCATCATGACGCTCTCTATGCAAACAGTCACAGTCTCCTCAACTGTCAGTTTCATCCTTGAGCAGAACGTCCGCAAAGTACCCATTCTGACGGTGCCATTAGTGGACAGCGCTAAAAATGGTCGAGTTCGTACCAGCGAGCTTATAAAATGATGTGCAAAGGCAATGGATCGCAAAATTTCCTCTTGCAACTAATCTTATGAATCTTTTGTTTTTTTTTTTTTGATTAAGATGAAATAAGTATCGACGTCTTTGTGATAGCGCTTTCCAAAAGTTTAGGAACCAGCAACAAGCTTGACCGCCTGGAAGTATGCTACCCGTTTTTTTTTAAATGCATGGGTATGAGCGGTGTGACCAGGTTACCCTTTCTGAGGCTATCTTTAGCAATTATATTTGCTCTCGCCTTAGTGTTTTAGGGCTAGCTTCGTTGCTCTTTTGGTCCTTCTTTTTTAATGCTACCTGCTTTAGAAGTAGCTTTCATCTTTTGGGTGCTCTGAGAAAAACAACGATTTTGTAGAAAGTTTAAACAATTTTGTAACTTGTAACCTGTCCACTTATAATTATATAAATAAAAAATTATAATTTAATGGCAAATATAAATTCTTTGAGCAAACGGCACTTCTGCCATAAAACTAGCCGGAGAAATGAGGTGCTCCTCTTAATAAATACTTTTAGGTAGGGATTTCTAAGAATGACATTACCTTTGAAAACTTTAATAAAAAAGTCTTCTAATAGCTCTGATCTTCGAAAAAAGATAAGGAGGTGGGTTTCAAAAGAAATTAAGGTCAAATAAAGGAAGAATTGTAGAACGGTTGTAGCTGGAGGTCTGAATGCGTCCTTATTAAATATTTCGTAAAAATGTTCCCTTCTAAAGGTAAGCCGAATTACATACAAGGCCTGAAACTTCCATACAAAAATATGAGTAAAGAGTAGAGCACGGAAATCCAATCTCGTTAAGAGATCATAAAAGGGCGACTGGGAAGTTTTGAACAAAAACATTAATTCAAAAAATGTATTTAATGAGGACCCTGCTGTCTTTTTAGGCTTATTTTTTAACTGCCTCTACGTTTACATATGTAGGGATTATTCCAATTAACGAGCTTAACTCCCTAATCTATACTTAAAAGCAGATTATCCATACAAAATTCCTCCCTCGTTAATCTGTAATTATAAAATAACCACATATTAGACCGAAAACTCAGTTTGCAGCCTGGATTTGCGATCGCTAGCTAGGTAGAGTGTGTAAAGGTATTTTTTAAAAAATATTAAGTTGAAGTATATTTAAATTAATCTTCTTGTTATGTGAGAAATACAGTCCCAAGAAATTTTATAATAGGAATGTTACGAAAATTTGCATTGGCGTCCGCTTATGCATTGTCGACACTCATGCGTCGTTTTCGACGCATATGGGACTACTAAGTGTTTTCAGTAGATAAAGTGAAATCATGCACGCTGAAAACTACCAAAAGTCTTGCTTCAATGCACTGTTTATTGAGGTCAAAATAAAGAATAAGAATAAGATTCAATTAAACTTCTGAAAGACTGCCTACTGCTGGAAAATTCATTANCCGACACTTATGCGTCGTTTTCGACTCATATGGGACTACTAAATGTTTTCAGTAGATAAAGTGAAATCATGCACGCTGAAAACTAACAAAAGTCTTGCTTCAATGCATTGTTTATTGAAGTCAAAATAAAGAACTACACTAGGAATACAAAGATTCAATTAAACTTCTGAAAGACTGCCTACTGCTGGAAAATTCATTATTTAACTCTTTTGAAATTTTATCAAGTTCAGTAAGAGCCCTCCAAATCGGAGCTGGAGCCTAATAGTTAGCTTTAGCAAAGATAACATGAAAAAGCGGGACGAACCGCAATATTGTGCTGAGGACATCGAAACTGATATGCACAAGTAATTCCGGACAACCAATGACGCCCGCAATCAAATTGTAAATAAACATTAGAGAATGGACATGTCTTTTACACCCAAGAGAATTTAAATCTATAAGTTTGCAACGAGCTATATAGGGCAGAAGAGAGTCAGAGAAACGAAGCGGCTGAAGAGCGAAAAGAGTAAATTTCCTCTGGACCCGTTCAATACGAAGTGCAAGACAACTATAGATAGGACTCCAAATAACCGATGCGTATTCTAGTTTTGAACGAACAAGAGAGTTAAAGATAGTTTTCCAGTATAGGGATCCTTAAACTCCTTCGCTTGCCTTCGCGGAAAAGCTAGGTTCTTGTATGCCTTCGGAAGAATACAATACATGTGATTAACAAAGGTGATTGCAGAGTCAAAAATGACACCAATATCAACATAATTATTAACAGAATCGAGTTTTTTATTCTAAATATGATAATTGGTTGGAAAAATGTTAGACGTTTTAGCGAGGGTCATATGGAAGCATTTTTTATATTGAGGGATAACAAATTTGTTTGGTACCATACTTCGAGATTAAACAAATCTTCTAAAAGTAACCGCCAATCAGTGACACAATTGATTTAACGAAACGGTTTCAGATCATCGGAATACAGCAAGTAATCAGACTTATTAAAACAGGAACCGATATCATCCATAATAAAGACTGACAACAGCGGTCCAAGGACACTGCCTCAAATAGCCAGCGCTTCGAGTGAGTAATTGTTCGTGGACGAAAGAACGGCAGAATTAATTTTCATGAAATATAATATGAACATATCGATGGCTGAGTGGAAGATCGACTTATCTCGGTAGCCAGTTCGAAAACGCTCTATCTCAAAAAACTTTTCAAGANGACAAGAGAGTTAAAGATAGTTTTCCAGTATAGGGATCCTTAAACTCCTTCTCTTGCCTTCGCGGAAAAGCTAGGTTCTTGTATGCCTTCGGAAGAATATAATACATGTGATTAACAAAGGTGATTGCAGAGTCAAAAATGACAGCAAGATCAACACAATCATTAACAGAATCGAGTTGTTTATTCTAAATATGATAGTTTGTTGGAAAAATGTTAGACGTTTTAGCGAGAGTCATATGGAAGCATTTTTTATATTGAGGGATAACAAATTTGTTTGGTACCATACTTCGAAATTAAACAAATCTTCTAAAAGTAACCGCCAATCAGTGACACAATTGATTTAACGAAACGGTTTCAGATCATCGGAATGCAGCAAGTAATCGGAATTATTGAAACAGGACCCGATATCATTCATAATAAAGACGAACAACAGCGGTCCAAGGACACTGCCTTGGGCACCCCCAAAGTAGCGGCAAACAGGATCCTACTTGAAATATATGACTTTAACCAATTTAAGAAGACTGAATGAAAACCAGTGTTTCTTAACTTCAGAAGCAAAATTGAATGTGATACCTTTCGATGAAGACCTTCTCAATTTAAGTAAACTAAACTAAAATACGACAAACTGACAGATCTGGCTCGCAAATATTCGAGCTCCCCAATAGCCACCGCTTCGAGTGAGTAATTGTTCGTGGACGAAAGAACGGCAGAATTAATTTTCATGAAATATAATATGAACATACAGTGCCGGACAAAAGTATTGGCACAGAGAATTTTTCGCAATATCTGAAAAGTTTTTTATTCNCTTTTAACTTTGGCAATTGGATTACAACACTGTATAAGTAAAATACTGACTAAATTTTCTAGTAATTTTTTATATTCCAATTGTATCTTAAGTATACAATTTGTAAGTAATAAAAACGATAACTTCAGTTGATTACAGAATTTTAAATGTGAAATATATGACATTCGTAACATCCCTGTTTGGCAGCTAATAATTCGAGATTTGACTATGTAAACGGGGTGATTAATAAACGAGCTTTGATTGAGATTCTTTTTACATATATGTATGTAAACGTACATAAACTTTTTCTAACCTATCTTTAACCCTTTCGATCCGAAAAGCAACAAGCAGCGAAATCTAGGTTTTAGTTATTTTTTTTTTAAATTTGGGATATATAATACACACATAAAAATTATTAAAGGATCGCCCCCTCCTTATAGGGGGCCTAAGGAGGGGTAGGACATACGTGTCCCATTCGCAATTTTGGACGTCTGGAAAATCATTGCCAGAACATCACACACCATTAGCTGGGCTAATATTTCTTCTCGTTTCAGATNCTTTTAGTTTTGGCAATTGGATTACAACACTGTATAAGTAAAATACTGACTAAATTTTCTAGTAATTTTTTATATTCCGATTGTATCTTAAGTATACAATTTGTAAGGAATAAAAACGATAACTTCAGTTGATTACAGAATTTTAAATGTGAAATATATGACATTCGTAACATCCCTGTTTGGCAGCTAATAATTCGAGATTTGACTATGTAAACGGGGTGATTAATAAACGAGCTTTGATTGAGATTCTTTTTACATATATGTATGTAAACGTACATAAACTTTTTCTAACCTATCTTTAACCCTTTCGATCCGAAAAGCAACAAGCAGCGAAATCTAGGTTTTAGTTATTTTTTTTTTAAATTTGGGATATATAATACACACATAAAAATTATTAAAGGATCGCCCCCTCCTTATAGGGGGCCTAAGGAGGGGTAGGACATACGTGTCCCATTCGCAATTTTGGACGTCTGGAAAATCATTGCCAGAACATCACACACCATTAGCTGGGCTAATATTTCTTCTCGTTTCAGATTCTTCGACATACATATGTATTTTAATTTTAATTTTTATTTTTATTATCTTATTATTATCTATTATTGTTTTTATTAACTTTGTGTAAATGCCAAAGAAAACGAGAAAATGTTCACAAAAACTAAGCGGGGCATATGCATCCCCACATCATGCAAAAAAAAAAAAATACTATCGAAACACATACATATGCCCCATAGAAAAGTAGTGTCATTTTCAGAAGAGAATTCTCTTGGCTTGAGTGTGAGCTTTCTGCACAAAAACCATTTCGAACCATTATCAAAACGTCGAAATACCATAGCTTTGATGTTTTTTCTCATTTATAAGTAAATAAGGAAAACATGAAATGGGTGATATTTAACCCAACTCCAATACGTAGATTCTATTTTAGTTATGAGCAAACTTCTGCCGGGACGTATGTGTCCCGTTCGGATGGAAAGGGTTAAAGCCTATTAAATTTCATTTTCTNTGTACATAAACTTTTTCTAACCTGTCTTTAACCCTTTCGATCCGAAAAGCAACAAGCAGCGAAATCTAGGTTTTAGTTATTTTTTTAAATTTGGGATATATAATACCAATATAAAAATTATTAAAGGATCGCCCCCTCCTTATAGGGGGCCTAAGGAGGGGTAGGACATACGTGTCCCATTCGCAATTTTGGACGTCTGGAAAATCATTGCCAGAACATCACACACCATTAGCTGGNCGTACATAAACTTTTTCTAACCTATCTTTAACCCTTTCGATCCGAAAAGCAACAAGCAGCGAAATCTAGGTTTTAGTTATTTTTTTTTTAAATTTGGGATATATAATACACACATAAAAATTATTAAAGGATCGCCCCCTCCTTATAGGGGGCCTAAGGAGGGGTAGGACATACGTGTCCCATTCGCAATTTTGGACGTCTGGAAAATCATTGCCAGAACATCACACACCATTAGCTGGGCTAATATTTCTTCTCGTTTCAGATTCTTCGACATACATATGCATTTTAATTTTTATTTTATTTTTATTATCTTATTATTATCTATTATTGTTTTTATTAACTTTGTGTAAATGCCAAAGAAAACGAGAAAAAGTTCACAAAAACTAAGCGGGGCATATGCATCCCCACATCATGCAAAAAAAAAAAAATACTATCGAAACACATACATATGCCCCATAGAAAAGTAGTGTCATTTTCAGAAGAGAATTCTCTTGGCTTGAGTGTGAGCTTTCTGCACAAAAACCATTTCGAACCATTATCAAAACGTCGAAATACCATAGCTTTGATGTTTTTTCTCATTTATAAGTAAATAAGGAAAACATGAAATGGGTGATATTTAACCCAACTCCAATACGTAGATTCTATTTTAGTTATGAGCAAACTTCTGCCGGGACGTATGTGTCCCGTTCGGATGGAAAGGGTTAAAGCCTATTAAATTTCATTTTCTGTGTTCATCTGGTCACACTGGGTGTTAGTATGGGGGTGTGAGTGTTTTTGTGTGTGTGTGTGTGTGTGCACATACACACACCCACACACACACTTTTCAAGTTTTCCAATTGTATTTGTGCCTTTTGCCGCTCAGACTCGCTGGCTGGCTGGGTGCAACCTCTTGCCACTGGTGGTGGTGCTGCTAATACTTCTACCGCTGCTGCTACTGCTGTGCTGCTGCTGCTGCTGCTGCTCACCGCCACCTTCGTTTGATCGACGCTTCTTGACTGTTTCACCGCTGCTTGGCAGCTAGCTTNCATTTTAATTTTTATTTTATTTTTATTATCTTATTATTATCTATTATTGTTTTTATTAACTTTGTGTAAATGCCAAAGAAAACGAGAAAAAGTTCACAAACACTAAGCGGGGCATATTCATCCCCACATCATGCCGAAAAAAAAAAATATTATCGAAACACATACATATGCCCCATAGAAAAGTAGTGTCATTTTCAGAAGAGAATTCTCTTGGCTTGAGTGTGAGCTTTCTGCACAAAAACCATTTCGAACCATTATCAAAACGTCGAAATACCATAGCTTTGATGTTTTTTCTCATTTATAAGTAAATAAGGAAAACATGAAATGGGTGATATTTAACCCAACTCCAATACGTAGATTCTATTTTAGTTATGAGCAAACTTCTGCCGGGACGTATGTGTCCCGTTCGGATGGAAAGGGTTAAAGCCTATTAAATTTCATTTTCTGTGTTCATCTGGTCACACTGGGTGTTAGTATGGGGGTGTGAGTGTTTTTGTGTGTGTGTGTGTGCACATACACACACACACACACACACTTTTCAAATTTTCCAATTGTGTTTGTGCCTTTTGCCGCTCAGACTCGCTGGCTGGCTGGGTGCAACCTCTTGCCACTGGTGGTGGTGCTGCTAATACTTCTACCGCTGCTGCTACTGCTGTGCTGCTGCTGCTGCTGCTGCTCACCGCCACCTTCGTTTGATCGACGCTTCTTGACTGTTTCACCGCTGCTTGGCAGCTAGCTTGCTTGGTAGCGGTTTGGTGGCGGCAGTCACTTAAAATACAATGTCTGACGTCGCATTTGCTTTAGTCCTTAAATAAGAAGCAACAAGTTAACATCAGCTCCAATTCATTTGACTTGCGAGAGATACAAACTACAATACAGCAACAAGTTTCTTGTTTCTTGTTTCTTAGATAACCAAACGCAGTTAAAAAGTATTGAAAAAATAAATAAATTAAATAAAGACAAAGCAAAGCAAAACGAAAAGTGTCGGTGTGCAATACAGGAAAGAAAAATAAATAAATCAATGAATGAATGAATGCATGGAAAAAAAGAAATAAGTAAATAAATGAAAGATGTAAGCAAGAGCAACAAAAAAAAACAAACAAAAAATATTGCAAGCGATCGCAATTTTACGACGTAACAAAAATTTTTTATTTTGGACAGCAGAAATTTAACAAAAAAAAAACTAATATTAACAATCCAAAATTTATTGAAAAAAGTATGAAAAATATTTTTTGTAATTCAGCTTTTTACAGAGATTTGTGCGCGTTTAAGCGGCAAAACAAGTCTGAAAATTTATTTTTGTTTTTGGCTCTAAAAACATTTTTTAACGAGCAACGATCGTCGATCTGCCTGTGCAACGTTGGCACATGTTACGGCGACGGCGTTTTGCGATTTTGAGGTGGCCAAAAGCGGGAAGGCATTTAACCAGATAATATAGCAGCTACAAATCTGGCAAAATTACAGAAAAGAACGCAAAAAAAATTTAAAAAGTGTTTGTGCACTACATATGTATGTACATAGATTTCTATC
Organism: Rhagoletis zephyria; assembly: GCF_001687245.7. Taxonomy (NCBI): domain Eukaryota; kingdom Metazoa; phylum Arthropoda; class Insecta; order Diptera; family Tephritidae; genus Rhagoletis; species Rhagoletis zephyria. The sequence goes on along the minus strand of NW_016165757.1, from coordinate 15,618 downwards.
GAAAAAATAATACTAAAATTTCAGAACAAACGCCATTAACTACTAAAACTAAAAAAACAAGTTTTCGAAAAAATATGTATGAAGGTTGAGCTTTTGAAATTTGTATGATGTGTAAATGTGTGTGTGTGCGGGCGCGCGCTTATCTGCACAAAAGAAGTTAAAAAGTGTAAAAAAATAAATAAAAAAATAAAATAACTAAAAGTGGTCAAGAATATGTTTGTAATGTAAAGTAAAATATTATTTAGCCTTAAGGATTTATTAAAATTAAAAACAAATTTTAATTTAAAAAAAAAGTTCTCTGAAAAATTGCAAGCGCCAGCTTGTAANATTAAAAAGTGTTTGTGCACTACATATGTATGTACATAGATTTCTATCGAAAAAATAATACTAAAATTTCAGACCAAACGCCATTAACTACTAAAACTAAAAAAACAAGTTTTCGAAAAAATATGTATGAAGGTTGAGCTTTTGAAATTTGTATGATGTGTAAATGTGTGTGTGTGCGGGCGCGCGCTTATCTGCACAAAAGAAGTTAAAAAGTGTAAAAAAATAAATAAAAAAATAAAATAACTAAAAGTGGTCAAGAATATGTTTGTAATGTAAAGTAAAATATTATTTAGCCTTAAGGATTTATTAAAATTAAAAACAAATTTNGTGTAAAAAAATAAAATAACTAAAAGTGGTCAAGAATATTTTTGTAATGTAAAGCAAAATATTATTTAGCCTTAAGAATTTATTAAAATTAAAAACAACAAAATTTAATTTAAAAAAAAAGTTCTCTGAAAAATTGCAAGCGCCAGCTTGTAACCAATCTTTTGAGCAATGCAACTGTTGCAGATGTGTCTATCTTACTATTTCCGCTGTCAACGAATCGCTATCATCGCCAACAGCACCTCCATCATCCAAATCCGACAGTACTACCTACGTATGTAGATAGATACTTGTCAACGGAGGCAGCTATTTTTCCGCCAAAGGTATAAATTTCAAGTGTTAATTACGCACGTGCAACACACAACAACTTGTATCGCTGTCAGCCAGCCAGCCAGCGGACAAGCGACCAACTGAATGCTGCCGCTGCGGTTGTCTTATTTTGTTTTTGGTTGTTGTTCCTTTTGTTGTCTTATTCTTTGACAAAAACCAGACGGCTGCGAAAACAACATACGGCAANTTTAAAAAGTGTTTGTGCACTACATATGTATGTACATAGATTTCTATCGAAAAAATAATACTAAAATTTCAGAACAAACGCCATTAACTACTAAAACTAAAAAAACAAGTTTTCGAAAAAATATGTATGAAGGTTGAGCTTTTGAAATTTGTATGATGTGTAAATGTGTGTGTGTGCGGGCGCGCGCTTATCTGCACAAAAGAAGTTAAAAAGTGTAAAAAAATAAATAAAAAAATAAAATAACTAAAAGTGGTCAAGAATATGTTTGTAATGTAAAGTAAAATATTATTTAGCCTTAAGGATTTATTAAAATTAAAAACAAATTTTAATTTAAAAAAAAAGTTCTCTGAAAAATTGCAAGCGCCAGCTTGTAACCAATCTTTTGAGCAATGCAACTGTTGCAGATGTGTCTATCTTACTATTTCCGCTGTCAACGAATCGCTATCATCGCCAACAGCACCTCCATCATCCAAATCCGACAGTACTACCTACGTAGATAGATACTTGTCAACGGAGGCAGCTATTTTTCCGCCAAAGGTATAAATTTCAAGTGTTAATTACGCACGTGCAACACACAACAACTTGTATCGCTGTCAGCCAGCCAGCCAGCGGACAAGCGACCAACTGAATGCTGCCGCTGCGGTTGTCTTATTTTGTTTTTGGTTGTTGTTCCTTTTGTTGTCTTATTCTTTGACAAAAACCAGACGGCTGCGAAAACAACATACGGCAAGCCTCATAAAGAAATGTATTTTATTTTATTAAAAATATTTTCATTTTCATTGCAATTAGGCGAGTTTGTGCAGGCAAACACAAACGGCACAGTTGGTTGAGAATACTCGTACAGATATACATATATACATATGTATGTATGTACATTCAAAAAAAAAGTTGTATGAATACAATACATAAATATTACAAAGTAAAAAAAAAAATGTGTGAGANCATACAAAAAAAAAGTTGTATGAATACAATACATAAATATTACAAAGTAAAAAAAAAATGTGTGAGAAATTATTATTTTCGAATCAGCATCTGTTCAAACTGAGTATGCAATGGAAAAATACCTAAACTGGCAATGACTGTCCAATTTTTAAAGCTTACGCTTTTGGCTTGAAATCTTGCCATCTCGGTTGTTGTTTGCCGTGTTGGAATGAGCTGCTACATTTCAATCGTTTTTCCATAAATTTTTTAAATAAAATCGAAATGTCTTACTTGAGCTTTACTCAGCTTAAGACTAATTTTTTTCTGCAACAAGCGGGCTTACAGATTTAGCTTCAGTTTTAAGCCTTGAAGTAGTCCAGAAAATGTGTATGTAGGTGGACGACCTACAATTTTACGTCGCCTCCGAACGGCAGATGGGTTTATACAGCTGTTAGAAAAGACTGTGATTATAATTCTTAGATGTTGTTCCGACTAGAGCACGCAACTGAGTCCTACCGAGCGCTAGGTCGGATCTCTCGACACGTACACTTTACCGTAAAATTGTTTTGCCTTGGGTTACGATGGTTGAGCTCGGTACACTGTGATGCCACTTCCGAAAGCTCTTGTTCCTTTAACAGATTTTCCCGTGTGATAGAACCACCGTGTTGCCTTACCGTAGCGTTGAAGGTCGCAAGATGTCCACAGAGTTGAGATCACCTAAACAATGAAACAGATAGCTATTTCCTCCTCCTGGGAGGTATTCCATTCGCTTACCATAAGCTGCTTTTTAGCAGTGTCCTGTAATGATACCGACCATTGCGTTCATACGGATTACGGACGCCTGCATCATGCGCAGAGTTATCTGAGCGTAGTCGCTTCTGTCTGAGAGGCTGATGCAAAACCTGTGTGCTGGTGTAATCGAGCTTATGTTGGGGGGCCTGGAATGGTGGTGGTGGGAAAGTTCGGTAGGAAAAAGATTTAGTATAGTTTCTTGGTCCTTACTGCAGGAGAGGGCAAGGCTACTATGATTAACATTGCCACAGGCCTTTGTATGAATTTACCTTCTTAAAATCAAATATTTAAGTCACCAGGGAAGAAATATGTAGACTTTTTCAAAAGTATCTATGCATTTATTTAATCGAACGACTCAAAAGATATAAAAAAATTATTGCCGCCCAAACAAAATCTACCATAATTTAAATTTAGTAACTTTTAGCTTAAATTTACTTATTGAACTTACTTTCCCGGCCGGAAGTGTGATTAAAATCACGGCTAGAGCTGGAACATGCACTAGACAGTTAGCGCTTGATATGTCCGGCTACCATAGAGGTAACAGAAGCCGCTCCTGTTCATTAAACCTAGCCTAAATTTTCGGCGTAATATTTTAGGTCGCTCCCCTTTGTGTGAGAAGCTCGACCGAACACTAAAACATGTGTAAGCGCCAATCTATTAAGTATTATTATCCGAATTGTGCTTAGTACAGGTAAAATGATTTGAAGAAAAATAAACATTTTACAAAATAAACAACTGGTTTTCTATAGCAAACTATTTGTAACCGACTTCAAAAAAAGGAAGAGGTTGTCAATTCGTCGGAATATTTTTTATGGATGTTACCGCATAACTTTGGACCACGTTAACCTATAATTCTTTTTTTTTAAGGAAATATGGTGCCTCAGAGCTGGTCCCATTCCAATTTGGTTTAGATCCAATCATTGGATCATGAAGAAATTATCGGTACTATTAAATTTTTATGAGAATTGAAGTCGATTTTGTTTTTGGCTTAAAAATTACTTGTTATATAGTTTACCGTTTAAGTTAATTTTCATCCTGCGCTGGGACGTAAAATGGAAGCATGTAAGCTATTGAATGCTAAAAATGTTCGCAAATAACAGCAAATTCAAAGATACGAACGGGTATATATAGATTCAGCGACCCATGAATAGGTACTTTTAATGCGTTTTCCGACACAGTTTTTTTTTTTAGCGAAACAGATCAGTTACGATCAGTCTGATGCATACAGATTATTGCGCTGTGGATCAGGGCTGGGAACATTTTTGGCACAAAGCAGTCAAAGAGCCAGCGAGTGAAAGTGACCCTTCATCTGGTTCTTAATGGTAAATAAAGGTCATATTTTAACTTTTTTCTTTGATTAAAAAAAGTAAGATTAAAAAAAATAAAAGTAAAATTTTGTGTTATTTTTTACCAAAAAAATAACAGTAAATTTTGAACAGTTTTTTTTTGCCGAAAAAATTAAAGTAAAATTTTAACTTTTATTTTTAAATGAAAAAATTAACGGTTAATTGCTTTCTTTTTTAAAAAGGGCAAACAAATTTACATCGTATATACAAATGTTAAAAATAGAAATTCCTTCCCACTGACTATTTGAAATAAAATTTTGAAAATAAACTACTATTTTCGATCCCTGGATTTAACTGCTACCTCCCTACATCTACCCTTTGATAACTAAATTTTTGCAATTCTTTTCTTTTATGCTACAAACGCACTTTCAAATTAACAGCGGACCAAACGTTACACCCACTCGAGGTATAGCAGCGCAACGTGTACTCTTTGGTTTGTGACGTGTGTTTTCATCTCTAAAGTCAATGAGTCACACTTCTTAGGTTATGCCCACTGTTTACTTTAACCATTTATTTAATGATCTTATCTCAATAATCTCTTGAATAGAATCCCTTTTTACGAGCAAGTATTTAACTTATTTGTTTGCTCGTTAGTTTATCTATATATTTGTTTTCTCTTTTTTTGTTTCGTTTGTGCCATTTACTAATGGAGTATTATATCCGATTTCTTGCTCTCTGCTGTATTTTATTTGTAAAATTGTTAGTTATACTCAATTATTGTTGATATGTAGTGGCAACGTTTTACCTGCCACTTGCTCTTGTGCGCACCTGAGACATCAGGCACATACTTCCATACAAACATATATATGTGTCAGCTGACAAATGCGGTTGCAATCACAGATGTAGAAATGGTAAAAATAGTACCTGTTACATACTTGGTACCGCCTGCATCATTAACGCTGGCGGCAACGGCGATGAAGGCAATGATAACGTAACTACATTATGTACATATGTACACTTGTGGTCAGCTGATTAAGTTAGGTGACATTTTGACCAGTTTTGGTTATTTTTCTTTTGTTTATTTAATGTTTATAGTTTTTTTTATAAAATTCTGGCGCATTGCATAACCAGCACCACATAGATCCACACTTCAAACTTCGTACAAAATTTATTAAAATGAAAGAAATTTCAACAACTACACACAAAAATTTTTAAAATTTTATTAAAAATTAGAAATTAAGGTATGCAGTTTTAATGTCCATTAAATTTTACTAGGTTAAAGCGCAAATTTTAGAACGCAAGAGAATCGCTTTGATTTTTAATCATGGTCTCGTAATTTTCCTCCAAATAAAAGTGATTCTCGAGCATATTTTATAAGGCCCAAAAAAACTAACACCGTCGCCAAAAAAAATATTCTAAACTACTAAAATTTAATGGACTGTAAAACTGCATACATAAAATTTTTCTACAAAATTCTAATAAATGTTTAAAATATTTGAGTATGATTGTTAAAGTTTGCTTAATTTTTATAAAATGTGTACAAAGTTGGGAATGTGAATTTATGTGGTGCTGGTTAGTTAATGTGCTAGACTTTTATAAAAAAAATTAAAAACGTTTAACAGACAAAAGGAAAATAGCCAAAACTGGTCAAACTGTCACTTAACTTAATCAGCTGACCACAAGGGTATGTATCTACTAACATTAGATAGGGATGTATGTATTAGTCCTCACCCTGCTTTACGGCTGACGCGTCCTATTTGTTCAATAAATGGCCAAACATGTTGCATTACATATCGCACACCGTCTTCAAAAGAGTCACAACACAAACTTTGGCATTTTTGAGATTTGGCGCTACAAATATACACAAAGCTTTTATTTACCTTTCAGCAAAAGCTGGAGAAATTTTTGTTATAATTTGTTAAAAAAAAAACCTTAGGTAAAGTCGCCCTTGCCCATATGATTGTCAGTGCTAAGAAATAGCTTTTTGCATCTTCTGACAAACGTATTATTTTGAGACGGTATGCGATATGTACGTTAATAAGATGTGTTCATAAATAAAATACTCCAGTCCTTAGTAAATTAAAGATCTTAGAATTGTTCAAAACAATTCGTTCTACTAGAAATTTCTATGCAAGAGCCACATGGATCCAAAAACCCCTACTCTTAAACCAGCTCGTGGAGGAAAGTTCGTAACTTTAATAATTTGCCGTATTTTAAACTTCAACATCTAAAATCCTATACACAAAATTTGTTCTCTATTCCCGCACAGTGCAGGGTAATCATAAAGTAAGTGCTTAATAGATTCAGACTTATCTTCGTCGTTGTAGCTCCTGCAGTGGTCATTTTGGCTCACCCCGAGGCGTCCCACATGTCTCTCAATCAAAGTGCATATGTCCGTGAGCAACCAATGGCCAATGACATATTGCCGCTATTAAGAGAAGGAATTTCTCTGGATCTTCTTATGCTCCATTATGGCAGGTGTCAGTGCGTTCCCATCTGATACACACTTCTTTAAAGAACTGTTCCCTTAGTATAAGCTTGCAGGAAGCGAGCGGCATACCTATCCGCTTCCAGGCTGGAGAAAGTGGAATGGTACCCTCCTTGTAAGCTCGTCTCATTTCCTGATATGTCACTGTGCCGCGGTACCCATATCTGTTGCAAAGCGAACTGCTGTCTTTAGTATACAGTAATTTAATTTTGCTCCTTGTGCCATTCAAAAAAAAAACATTTTTAAAGAAAGTTTGGGTTGCAAAAGTTGGGTTAAGGATTGCACAGTGGTACCCTGGAGAGAAACTGACTAAGCATATCATATAGCGACTGGACGAAGCAGGCTGTAGTTAACAATATATAAATTTATTTAAAAAAAGGTTTAATCTAAAAATCCAAATGAAATTATGTTGTTTACAGCTGAAGAAAAATATTTGAAGTAATCTAATTTTCTCTTTGATGTTTGAACTACAAAATCACTTAAATATAAAATTTCTAAAATTACAAAGTTGAAATTAACACAGTACAATAAAAGACAGTAACACAATTACAAACCCTACACAGGCCCTTCATTTAAGTCTAATGTATGTATCACTAGATTCCTTTTTAAATGTTAGACATTAACCTAAAAACCATTTCATTTGCGACGGCGACGAATGAACAGAATAGGCTCCATGTGGCCAGAGAGAGAACACGTATACCCCTTACTTCCCCTCCAAAAGCACGGCTGGTTTTCCTGGGGTGTGTACCCAGCAAAAAACACGATTACCACAGAAACGAAAGTGGAAACGAGCTAGGCGATGGGAATCGCTTACCCTTTCGCTTCAAGAAGGCCTTATTTTAACATGGGCATGTCATTGGAGGTAAGCCCTTACCCGCAGCATTACCTTCAAACGAAGGGAGAACGCATGGATAAACAGAATCCAGAGAAGCGAACAAAGAAAAGAATGCCTTACAGAGAAACTAATGTAGAATGCCTATATAAGTACATACTTATTTATATTAAATTGAAATCAGAGAATGTCTTAAACGATTAAAATTAATTAAAATTTTTATAAATCAGCTTTTATACATACATATGTATTTATTTAGGTATTTAGATTTTCTTAAAAATCGGTATGTACATACATGCATATTTAATTAAGCTTAAAATTCTACTTCCTCTCTCTTGTACTTCACTTCATTGACTGACTTCAACTTCGCTGCAAATTGAACAAAGCAAAACCTGATTTTTATGCGAGACAAATTTCCACATAAAGTAACGGTAGAAAAAGAATTTTTGGATATTCATTCTATTTTTCAGCTGACTACGATGCAGCATTCTACTTTGCATTCCCCAAAATGAAGCAAAGAAGCGAAATAAAAAAAAAATATTGTAGGACATTCTACTTTGCATTCCCTGAAATGAAGCAAAGAAGCGAAACAAATAAAATATTGGAGGACATTCTACTTTGCATTTCCGGAAATGAAGCAAAGAAACGAATTAAAAAAGAAATATTATAGGACATTCTGCTTTGCATTCCCCGAAATCAAACAAAGAAGCAAAATAAATAAAATATTGTTGGACATTCTACTTTGCATTACCGGCAATGCCTAAAAGAAGCGAAAAAATTCGAAGGCATTATAACGCTATGCCTTCTAGAACACGTTACCACTAAAAGCGATTACCGATTTTTTGCTGGGTAGCCATCAAATATGTTGTGATGAGTGGAGGGCGCAATGTACCTACTAGGTCGCGTTGTATACCTCTTAATTTTATCCATCCATTAAGCGGACTTGAGTTACAGTCGTCACCGACTACGATTAGTTAATATTCGAAATTCTCAATTATCGATAATCATACTTACATATATGCTTAGATGGAAGAAAATGGAATCGTGCTAAGATTTTCGCAATTCAGGTCAATTGCATTGAAAATTTCGACAACACTTGAATGTGCATGAGCTAACAACAACTTTTGCTGCAAGCGATCAGCAAACGATTGAAATTTCTTCGGCTAATGAATTACAATTACAAAATCTGTGCCATTATAGTCTACACTTTACATTACTTGAATTATTGGAAATTTAATTCTAGTGAGATTCATAAATTAAATGCGAAAAGGAAATGCATTTAGAAATTCTTGTGCGCTTTCAGCTTTTCTAACATTTTTTTGAGGTCAACGACGTTTGACCATTCATAAAATAAAATTTGCATTTACATTACCCCAAAAATAATCGGATATAGAAAATTAAGCACGAAAAAATTAACACGAATTGTAAAACAAATGAGTGGTCTTATGCACATGAATACTATATACACTTAGGCATCTTTATATGAATGTATGTTCTTTCATTTAAATACAAGCAGAAATACATACATACATACGTATGATTTCACACACTTTTTCTCACTGCTCTTTCAATGCCCTACCCGTCTTTCACACTTTCGAATTATACGAGCAGCTACTTACTTACATACATATGTATTTGTTTGTTCAGATACAACAGGAAATATTACTGTACGCCAAGCAAACACTTCCGACAGTTTAAATGTTCGCGAAATTGTTTTCGTTGAAAAATTAACTATGACGATGGGAATGTGTGTGTGTGTGTGTGTGTGTGTGTGAAAAGCGCGAAAAATGCGACAAACAGCGCCAAGAGACCGGCTAAGATAAGAAGAGCCAATTGTACATAGAAAGTAAAAATCAAAACAAAATTTGAAAACACAGCTGATAGAAGTGTCTACAAGTCTACATGAAATTTCAGTGAGCTTTTCAGTCAACATATAAAATACATTTCATATACATACATATGTATGTAGATTCATAAAAAAGACCTCTCAAAAAACAGGCAATTGGAATTTTAAAGCTATCGCTCTATATATACCGATGGATCTAAGATAGACTGCTCTCTAGGAGAGGGACTTTACTTCAAGAGAATCGCGCCTTCATAATTTCTTTCTCATAACTATTTCCATATCAGATGTCATTACATTTACCATAACAAGTATCTATCATTGCCATTAACATTAAATTTCATTTCATTTATTTGTTTATTTAAATACATTAGCGCATTAAGAATTAATCTNCCGATGGATCTAAGATAGACTGTTCTCTAGGAGAGGGACTTTACTTCAAGAGAATCGCGCCTTCATAATTTCTTTATCATTACTATTTCCATATCAGATGTCATTACATTTACCATAACAAGTATCTATCATTGCCATTAACATTAAATTTCATTTCATTTATTTCATTTATTTGTTTATTTAAATACATTAGCGCATTAAGAATTAATCTTTTAATTATCATTATCATTACCATTACATTTACAATTACTATACCACTACCATACCATTACAATTACCATTCCCTTCCTCATTCCCATTGGGTTTAAGTGCATATTAGGTCAGGTTAGCTTGGCTGGTCTGGGAGATCTCACATAGACCATTTGTTGGTCCTTAGTGTTGCCCAAAAAAGTGAGGGCCTAGGTTTGACTCATAGTCATAATGCACTTTTTAGCGGCTTTTCTTTCAGCAAAAACAAAAAAAAAAGTTCAAGGAAGCTGAATTGCGGTGTTCCGAAAGCTCCACTGATACAGAAGATGTTCTATTTTAGCTTTAGAGTTATCTACCTTGTGTAAGCCTTAATTTGAACGCACGGAATGGGGTGATATAGTGTTCCGTAAGGGCCCCAACTAGTAACCTGCAATCCAGGGTAGGTAGTGCTGGAATCTAATTAGCGGTTTTGCACTGCAGGTGTAAGTTTGTAAGTTAAATCATAGCTGTCTTGCAATGCCTTGTCAAATTCTGGCCCTAGATAATCAAATAATCCAGTCGTACTTTTAATGGGTATGTTTACTCCAGTTTTTATTAGTATAGCAGCGCGCTCTTTCATTTCAATTCCTTTGTAATCTGTAACAAGTAACTAGCGGGTATGTTGCTAGAGCCATTACTGCNGTCCTGTAATCTGTAACAAGTAACTAGCGGGTATGTTGCTAGAGCCATTACTGCTTTAATGCCGCGAAGAACATATTTAGATAGACGTGACTTTTTGACGAGTTAGAGGCGCTGCCGACTCAACTGCTTTAGTTGGTCTGGAAAATACTGCTGTCGCTTCTTGAGCTTATTTTATTGCAGGGAACAAAAATAACTGTTATCTCAAATTTGCAAATTGAAAACGTTGCCCGAATTCTGAAATTTAACGAAAACTTTATTTTATAACAGTTATTAAACGAGAAATATTTTTTCCGAGAGTTATTTCTCAACGTGTATTCTTTACGTCGCTTGATAACAGTTATTGCCCGCCGTTACTTTTTTATGTTGCTTGTTAACAGATATCGCCCGATGTTTATTTTTACGTTGTCGGATAAGAGTTATTTCTCAACGTGTATTCTTTACGTCGCTTGATAACAGTTATTGCCCGCCGTTACTTTTTTATGTTGCTTGTTAACAGATATCGCCCGATGTTTATTTTTACGTTGTCGGATAAGAGTTATTTCTCAACGTGTATTCTTTACGTCGCTTGATAACAGTTATTGCCCGCCGTTACTTTTTTATGTTGCTTGTTAACAGATATCGCCCGATGTTTATTTTTACGTTGTCGGATAAGAGTTATTTCTCAACGTGTATTCTTTACGTCGCTTGATAACAGTTATTGCCCGCCGTTACTTTTTTATGTTGCTTGTTAACAGATATCGCCCGATGTTTATTTTTACGTTGTCGGATAAGAGTTATTTCTCAACGTGTATTCTTTACGTCGCTTGATAACAGTTATTGCCCGCCGTTACTTTTTTATGTTGCTTGTTAACAGATATCGCCCGATGTTTATTTTTACGTTGTCGGATAAGAGTTATTTCACTCTCTCATTTTTATTTCATCATCTTTATCTGCTTCTCCATCTCCATCTTCATCAATATCCTAATATTACAACGGTTACCAGGCAACCTAAAAAATAAACGCTGTAAAATAACTCTTATCAAGCAACGAAAAAAATAAGCGTTGGGAAATAACTCTTATCGGTAACGGAAAAAATATTTCTCCGGTATAACAGTTATCAGGCAACGTAAAAAAAAAAACGTTGGGTTATAACTCCTATCGACGAAATAAAACACATTTCTCATCTAATAACTGTTATGGAGCAACGTTTTTGCCATAAAACTTATAACAGTTATGTCCATGTTTTATTGTTCAAACTCCGGACAAAGTACAGCAGCTTCCACCCCTATTTTTACTATCTGTGGAGTCTATTGGTTACAGCCTTTGCACATCTCTAACCTTTGTAGATACCACCAGTCATCGTGAAATATTTGTCCCTTAAGGCCTGAACAAGAACCAAGTAAGGTAAAATATTTTCCATAATTTGTGCTTAACTCTTTACTGAATGAATTATGAAGGAGATGAATAAACAAATTTTAACTTAAAAAACACTTTATCAATAAACGTAATTCGAAAGATAAAACGACTCCAAGTTATTTACACTGCCGGCAGAAAGTATTGGCACAGCAAATTTTTCACAGTACACATATGAAAATGCAAGTGTTTCTTGTAAAATAAAATGAAATAATATTTTTTTAATTCACACATCCTCTTCTGTGTCAATCAATAATTAGTTTCACGATAACTAACAATTTTCTATTGTTTTCATACAATTTTCCTTATATTTCTTTGCGAAATAATATTTAAAATACACTGCCGGCAAAAAGTATTGGCACAGCAAATTTTTCACAATATATGCAACAATTTTTTTTTTTCTAATATTTTTCCGCTAATTCTTTATAAAAACATGGTTTATTCTACAATAAAAATATTAAAATAAAATTTCTAAACTTTGTGCTCGTAGTTAACTTATAAATACATTCAATTTGTTTGGAAAAAAATTGCCGAAGTAGTAGCACCATATCTGTGGTGATAAGAAGTTGAAAAACCTGAATTCGAGAAAAAACGTTTTAAATCAAAATATGTTCGTCTATAACTTTTTAAATATGTCGTTCCGCTGGCGAGATGAGGATTTAACATACACATGGATAGTAGTCTTAAGTCGCCTTAGGTGGTTATAGCTTATGACCACAGATATATGGCGTCGTATGCGGTAGAAGGTTAATTTTTTC
>NW_016165757.1:0-2831 GCF_001687245.7 Rhagoletis zephyria | reverse complement strand
AAGTTGAAAAACCTGAATTCGAGAAAAAACGTTTTAAATCAAAATATGTTCGTCTATAACTTTTTAAATATGTCGTTCCGCTGGCGAGATGGGGATTTAACATACACATGGATAGTAGTCTTAAGTCGCCTTAGGTGGTTATAGCTTATGACCACAGATATATGGCGTCGTATGCGGTAGAAGGTTAATTTTTTCCTATAGTTTTTTATATACATATTTGTTAACATTTTTGGAAGCTCAATAGCACGCAGGGAGTAACATAAGTACCAGAAATGGCCACAAATTGTCGCTACTTCTTGCAAATTCAAATAATTTAAGGTGCACATATGTGATTTGAAGCCGTTATTAGTCTTATATCTGATAAATAGGTTCAATGCGTATGCCAATGGGATACTCTCCATGCCTTACCGACCACTTTTCTCAGTAGTTCAGAACAGTGGCCATCTAGTGGTACGCGTATGTAGCAGAATTAATTGTTTTAAATTCACCGTAGTCATATACATATTCGTACCAGACACACAGAGTTTCGCAAAAAATCATACAAATTTCAAAAGTATAATTTATATAAATATTACTGCTGTTTAAAAAAAGTAAGTGCTGTAATATGTCGATTTAAGCAGGCATCACACGATTTGTACATTTGCACNTATAGTTTTTTATATACATATTTGTTAACATTTTTGGAAGCTCAATAGCACGCAGGGAGTAACATAAGTACCAGAAATAGCCACAAACTGTCGCTACTTCTTGCAAATTCAAATAATTTAAAGTGCACATATGTGATTTGAAGACGTTATTGGTCTTATATCTGATAAATAGGTTCAATGCGTATGTCAATGGGATACTCTCCATGCCTTACCGACCACTTTTCTGCAAGCCTTCTCAATTTACTGTACTCCTATATATTTGCTAAATGCTTTTAGGAGTTATAGTACTTTCCCAGCTTGGATAGGGACCGGAATGAAGTATTATAGTTTATCGTAAAACTCTAAAAGCCTGTATTTTCTGGATTTTTGATGCTATTATGAATATGTATCTTTCAATGTCCGCTAGAGAATTTCACTCATCGGCATCTAACAGAGTTACGAATGGCCAGATCATTAGTATAAGCACTTAATTTTTTTTTTTTGATCACAAATGACCACATCAAAGGGGATATAACACTCCTGCCTGAGGATTGTGTTTTTGTTTGTTTTCCTCAACGTCGGCGCTTTACCCCACTCAGGCAACACTTGCTCGGTAGTTCAGAACAGTGTCCATCTAGTGGTACGCGTATGTAGCAGAATTAATTGTTTTAAATTCACTGTAGTCATATACATATTCGTACCAGACACTTGTTAGGAGAAAATATTAATGTCGCCGATTAACAGTATCCAAATTAAGCATTTTTACGTCACCGAGAGCAAAGCAATCCACACAGAGTTTCGCAAAAAATCATACAAATTTCAAAAGTATAATTTTTATAAATATTACTGCTGTTTAAAAAAAGCAAGCGCTGTAATATGTCGATTTAAGCAGGCATCACACGATTTGTACATTTGCACATTTGGCAGCCACAGAGTGGTGTTGTCTAGAAGTTTTTGTCGAGAATGAGTTCAGCTCAATAACAACCTTCTAAACAACACCTGTTTGTAACTGTGAAAATGTACAAAGCTGTACAAATGTACAAATCGTGTGATCCCTGCTTTAGACAAGTGTTTTGTTAAAAATATAGTAATGAAAGAAAACAATTTCTAAAGTTCGGCGATTTTTTAAAACTCAGTTCAATCATTTTTAAACAGTGCTGTTATTGAATATTGAGGTTAAATATGCCGTATGTATAATTATCATAAAAAGAAAGCCATAAAACAAAAGTTAAGAAAAAAGAAATTCTTATAGAAATGCGTAAAAAGGGCACCTTTGCTTGAAATTCAAATAAATTGAACCCAGCGACTGAGTGGCGATCGCTACCGTAATAAAACGCCGTTCATTCGCATATGTATATACATATATATATGTACATATATGTACATATATATGTATAGAATTTATTTTCTTTTTTTTTGCAAATTTTGTGCGACATAGCGCCAGACATGGCGCGCCATTCAAAGAAATTATACGTAAAACAAAAAGATAAAATAAAGCACCGATAAAAAGTAAAGGAATATGCGCTCGGTGAAGTGAAAATATGTATGTCGCTAAATGAAACTAAATTGAATTGATTTCTCATTCAAAGNTTCGGTGAAGTGAAAATATATATGTATGTCGCTAAATGAAACTAAATTGAATTGATTTCTCATTCAAAGCAGATCGCGCAGCATTCCTCGTCGCGCCAACAAAAGCAACAGCAACAACAATTATAACGATCAACCGATCTGAGTGTTGCTCTCGATTAAACAAATATTGATGAACTGATTTGTGGCAAAAGTTACTTAAAAAAAAAAAAAATACACTAAGTTCTTCTATACACCCTATATCAATATTTGCACAAAAGCAAATAAACAGAAAGAAAGATAAATTGCAAAAAGATTTGAATAGCCCCATTGCGCTAAGCAAAAGGAAAATCTATCTCGTCGAGTTAAGAAAAGTGAATGAAAGCAAAGGGCTTGTTGTGTACTTAAACGAGCACTAAAAGCAACATAAATTTGCTGAGAAAAGAAAAATAACAACAAATAAAACGAAAACAACAAAACCCACACAACTTTTACTATAAACAGCAAAAGGCATTGTACTTGAACTGAATATCAATGAAGTTCTCAATAAATGTAAGTAATTGTGTCAAAAATTTTTATTCTTAATGATCTCAGAAAATAAGTTTCCAATGAGTATATAACTATTTAACAAAAAAAAAA
>NW_016165756.1:0-26468 GCF_001687245.7 Rhagoletis zephyria | reverse complement strand
CCCCCTCCCCCCCCTGAACGGGTCACGTAGTATGGGTACGTTCCCTAAATACATACATACATACTATGTAAGAGATTACACACAACAAATACATACATATGTAGTTGCTTTTGCTTTGTTTTCTACTCTGTGGCGGCACGATTTTTAACTCGCACCTTGAATTGTTTGCTCAATTTTCTTGGTAATGCTGTTGTTGTGTATGTATACAACGTGAGGCAGGTCGACTACCGAGCAGGGATGGAAAATGAAATTTTCAAAATGTATCTAAACTGAGGAGAAAGATACCTAAAGGCAGAAGAATGTGACCAGGGTTGCCACTGACGAAAAAAAATACTTACCATCAACTCGAAAAAAAATCTACCAAATCTGGAAAATATCTACCAATAACNGATTTATTTTTTTTATTATTTCAATAAGAATTAAAATTTTTTTAAGGAACTTTTTATTCAACTAATTATACGGTACTTGAGATCATATTAATGTCATATTCTCAGTTTCCTTCAACCAAGAGCGAAAGTGATGAAACTGAAGGGAACAACGACAAACACAGTGATTCAAAACAGCACTTGGTGATTTTTTTTAATATTTACAATGTTTTTCAAGTAAAAATGTCTTGTTGCTTTAATTTAATCCATAAAAATCAAGTAGTCAAGCTATATACAACATTCAGAAAAATTCAAAAAAATTTCGTCTTAATTTCGAATTATTTACTCTGAATTTTTATAATTGTTCTAAGGTATGGAGTTTTATAGCAAATAATATTTGAGTATAGTTTTTTATTTTTTTTGCCGCCAGTCTAAGTCTGTTGTATCTTTTTTTTTATTTAACGATTTCCATTGATAACAAATGGCGTTGATTTAATTTTTTTTGTTGTGAACAATCGTAGTGCGTATTTACATACAAGTCAATTTTTTCTTTTTAACCGACTTCCAAAAAAGGAGGAGGTTATCAGTTCGTCGGAATATTTTTTTTTTTTTTTATGTATGTTACCGCATAACTTTGGACCACGTCAACCGATTTCGATAATTTTTTCAGAAATCAGAAAGGTAGTATCTCAGAGGTGGTCCCATACTAATCTGGTTAAGATCCGATCAGCGGATCATGAGATATATATATATATATTTTTTTTTTATATGGGAGTTGAAGTCGGTTTTTTTTTGCTAAAAATTACTAGTTATTTAAATAATCATTTAAAATATTTTGGCAATCAAAAGCTCCTCGAGAATCCAGTAAAATGAGTTTTGAATGGAACACGATATGTTCGCCTTATGTCGATATACATTTATACGTATGTAAGTATATAAAAAGTGTGCAAAGAAATTTATAATGTAAAGATAACTACGAAAAATAAAGCGGAAACGAAAAGTTCAACAAAAATCTACCAAAATGAGAAAAAACTTACCTTTTTACCAACCCAAATTTTTTCTACCAATTTTGGTAACAATTTACCAAAGTGGCAACCCTGAATGTGACCAAAAATGAATACATATGTACGTGCTTTTTATATGTACATTAGACTGCATCACTCCCTATACAAAAAAAAAATCGGTACTATTTTTCCATTGGAATTATAAAATCTATTATGTTTTAAGACGTCCCCCAAAATATTTCGCAAAAATATTAAGATTTAAGTGAGCTGGACCAATTTCAAAATACCTCCAAAAATGGTGTTTTTTATGAATAAAAATAGTTTCTTAAAAATTTTTTTTTTGAAAAAATCGCCTCAAATGGCAGAACGGTTTAAGCTTAAAAAATTTGCATAAAAATATTAACAAAAAAAAATTTAAAAAAATTTGAACGGAATCGTAATGATGAGATTTTTGATGCTGTTTTTTAACTTTTTTCAAAGATTGGTATAAGAAAAACTTGAATAACTGAGCCGAAACTCTTCTGATTTAGACTTAAGAGCTGTCGGCGGAAAGGTATTTTCTCACCCTTTTTATTTCTTTGTTAATAAACTCATTCAAAGGATGAAAGAGAAAGTTAGGATGAACGAACGTCATTCAAAGTTGAATTTGGTATTTGAAAAAAAAATAAAAATAAATAAATATTTATTAAATATTTTTAAGCAGATTTTTTAAGCTTAATCTGTTTCTTTCTTTTTTCAAAAAGTTCTCTACGAAACTATTCTTATTCATAGAAAACTCCATTTTTTGAGGTATTTTCGAATCGGTCCAGCTCACTTAAATCTTAATAATTTTCCCAAATATTTTGGTGAACGCCTTAGAATATAATAAATTTTGTGATCCCGGCGGAAAAACCGCAACATTTTTTTGGTGATGCAGTCTAATGCACATACATCATACATATGTACATCATTAATATTTTGATTTCCAATCATTTTACTTTTGTTTATGTTTAACCAATTCAACAAATGGCAGGTTTTGACATTTAATCTTGTTCTTCTGCTCCTAGCTAATTTCTGCTCCTAAAAATTTCACTAGCAAGCATTTGCAGCTCTGCCGTGTTATTACGCTCTCGATTCAGTACTCTCTTGCAAGTTCTTCTGGTTGTGTTATACACTTTTACAGTAAAAATTTGCAGGTTCCAGTACGAATTAGTACTGACTATTTTTTACTATACACACCTATTGTTTTCTTTAAATTCTTACCGTTATGCAAAAACTAAAATTTTTTCATATATTTTCCACATAAATTTAGCAATTCTTCCATGTATAGATTATCTGAAAGATCGTTGAAGTTAAGCACATTTACAATTTCTCAACTTGATCCAAACTTAAAGATAGTTTTAAATTTTCGTTAACCAACACTCTTCAGAAACCCCGAGGCATTGATTAATATGTTATAGTTCCAGTTCGAGGAAATTGTTTTGAAATGGTTATCAATTTCAGATATCTCTTCGTTGTCTTCTAATTTTGAAAGTAATTTACGATCTTCATAACCAAACAACAAATAAGGTAGTATGTATTTAGCTTTTGAGGAGGACTTTTTAATCTTTGGGGAGGACGGAGCCTAAATCCATCTGAGAAAGTAGAGCCTTGACCGAATAAACTTTTTGCCGTCTATCAGCTTGTCACTGCCAACTGTGGTTATGTTATTTTCAGCATTCTTCCGTATCATTTATATGCTCCTACCCCCATACAAGTAATGGTTACTCTGGTTTTGGCCCGTGCGGTGTCATTAAATGTCGTCGACATCCGCTGCTGAGAGTTCTAAAGGCTTATGCAGATAACATTGAACTCTGCAAACCGAAGAACTTCGCAAAAGAAGGTAAACGGTGGGAGAAGTGTGGCCCACACAACACAAACGCGTTGAAATGCCAATATAAATAAGTTAAGATGAGTTGATAACTTTCCAAATGTACCTAAAAATTCGAGTTTGTACCTTTACCCAATTAAAAGTGTTGAAAAAGTACAATTGTACGTATGTAGGTGCTTTTCCATCACTGCTACCGAGAGTTAGTAAAGGATTGTTGACTTGATGCACGTTTGGGGCTCTGAACGGATGCAATCACTGCGGCTCAAAACTATTGAAATCACTATCGTTTACATACTTAGATTTTCATAAATTCACGTAGTCTGAAAATACATATACGAATTTCGAATTTGTGTTTTAAATTTGTTTTTGTTTTTATAATGTGAACATAAGCAATGCTTGGCGTACGTGGCATCATCAATTAATTAACAGGAAGTGTGAAGTATTCAATAAGGCCGACTGCTTGTTTTAGATATAAATGTGCGCATGAATATATGTATGTATGTATATGCATTCATATAAAAACATTTATCTACTTAAATAGTTACATGTATGCATGTACATATATACATACATACATATTTGCACAAGCATGCATGTCTGTCTGAACATTTGCTCGATGTATAAAGTATGAGGTTTGTTTTGCCTTTTAACGAATCAAAATATCGATAGAAAAACAACAAAACAAACTTAATCACTGAGTAAAATTGAATCGTTTATTGCTGTAATATTTGTAACCAAGCGCTTGTGACTTTACAGCCATTGAGAACTCCACAAAAATACATTTTTGTCTTTTTGACTTTTCACTTGTGTATTAATGTCAGTGACCATAGTGGTAATTCCATTGACATTATTTATTGCCCGTCACCCCGAAATAACGTCCATGGACACTGTTTCTTATCGTCCATAGACAATAGTATTACCTTTTCGATAGCGAGGTGAAATCCATTGCATTGTTATTGCTCTACACTTCTAACGTAGTACATAGTATACGGCTTTAAAAGTGCATAACGGCGGTCCGCGTTCTCGCGGCGCGCCAGGTTGACGTTTTTAACGTCATTTGGACGTTTTTTTTTGTATCCTGTTGACGTTTGGACGTTGTTTGTGTAAAAAATGACGTTTTTTAACTTCCCAGTAATTTTTCTATGTTACTAAATCTTGACACTACAGCTGGTTTTGAATTATTTTCTTGGTAAATCTTTACAAGCTTTGTGTTTTGCAGCAGCTGCTTCAAAAGATATTTATTCCTTGGAAACAAATGACTTAAATTTGATGCAAACCAAGTGCACGCGCATTTTTTTTGGATTCTTAGACAAAGGCAAAGGCTGGTTGTGTAAACACTTGAGGTTACGAGGCTTGCTGTAATGTTTGCAATTGCACATTAAAAGCTAAATCAGGAAGATCTGATCTATTGCAACACGCGCGCTCGCAAAAGCATCAAAAAAGCTGTAGCAGCATAAAAAGTTAGATAAAAGTAGGCGAATTTCTTAAAAATTCATTGAAATGTAATGAACGCAAAAAAGGCTGAAATATTGCTATGCTTCATCTTAGCAGAACGTAATTTAGCATTTTCGACAACCGACCCCCTAACCAAATGTCTACAAGAAAAAAACTTTTATTAAAAATCAACGCGATTATTTAGCCCCTTTAAACTTGCACATTATTGCCCTGAAATTTAATGGTCTATAAAACTGCATGCTCAAAAAAATCTGAATAAAAAGTTGAAAATATATATGAAAAAATAATAAATATTAAATAAACAAAAGAAAAATAGCCAAAATCGATCAAAATGTTGATGACTTAATCAGCTGATCACAAGTGTATGTATAAAATCATTTTTATATTAACGATCTCAAACCAGTTTACAATGAATTCTAAATGTGCTCTGTCGAAATGACATTTTAATATACCTTACGTACATACATATGTACCTTTGTATACAATAAAAGTTTAATAAGAACAATTTTTGTATATTCATTTGAAAAAGACGTTTTTGGGTAGGAAATGGCGCTACATGAAAATACCTCCGAAAATTGAACAGGCATGACTAAACAGTTTAAGCTTAAAAATATTTAAAAAAAATTTTCTACGGAATCATAATAATGAGATTTTCGATGCTGTTTTTGAATTTTTTTTAAATTTGAAATAGTCTTAAGTTGCATAACCAATTGTTTTGTTAATATGTATATGTACAATATTCTGCTAGAGTAAAATATAAACATTTCATTAGCATCCTCTAAATTTACACTTAGAAACATAAAGTTTGGTGCCAAGAGGAAAATTTTTGGAATGTGCCCCCGACCCTGACTCGGAAATTATTATTTTTGAACCACTCCAATGTAGGTACATAAATGCCCATCTCTCGGACATGCATTGTACTGAAAAGGTAGGTAGTCAAGCAAATTGCGGTTTATTTTATTCATGTTTTCGAAAAATACTTCGTTAAATAAAAAGCTCGCCCTGTTTGCCTGGATAGTTAAGGCCGGCCCTGTACATACACATACATATGTGTGTGTTTATCATGCATAGGCGCATGCTGTAAATAAGTATGCATGTATTATGATATTTTCTAAATTCGATTTTAAGTTTATTCTTACGCTCTTTTATAAAGATATGTTACATATATGTATATGTACATTGAGGTGGTCCAAAAATGTATGTAAAAAAATAAGGTCGGATTTTTAATGCCGCCACCCCCTGGTATTGTTATATACTGAAAAAAAGTATACCAAAATTTTTTTATTTTGAAATCAAAAAATATTTAGGGAGTGCTCAAAGCGCACAAAGTTTTCCATGTATTTTATATGGAGAAAAATTTTTCGTAGAAATGGTATAAAACTCTTGAGAGTCAATATTTTTCGACCGGAAAGCTGTGGTTCTCTTCAGGAGACCTCCAGTATTAATATCCAATTGTTTATTTAACCATTTTTATTGATAAACAATTTTTTATTGGTCCCCCATTGCATTTTCTAAGGGCTTTGGAGGACCTATAAAATATAGTTACCATGAAAAAATTGTTAAAAAAAACAATTGAGTATTATTACTGGGAGTCTTCTGAAGATAAGTAAAGTTTTCCGATCGAAAAATATTGATTTTCAAGAATTCTACACTATTTCTACGAAAAGATGTTTTTTCTCTATATAAAATACATGGAAAACTTTGAGCGCTTTGAGCACTCCCTAAATATTTTTTGATTTCAAAATAAAAAAATTGGGGTATATTTTGTTTCGATATAGATCAATCCTACGGTGTGCCGGCATTAAAACTCCGACTTTAATTTTTTGGACCACTCTAATGTACATATGTATTAACTTATACATATGTATGTACTTGTATACATGTTTTGAAACTGTCCGCCACTGGCCGAGGAACGAATGGCGAACGGGCTTATTTACAAATCTGTCCGCCAAATAAAAGCTTAACATAAATAAAAGGATTCGGCTATTAACGGATATTTGATCTTGTTGCGAGACCGACCAAGCCCTTGGTTTGGTGACAGCGGCGATGGCAACAGCAGCTGCTAGGCGACACTGTATGGTGCGGCAGTAGCGCGATGTCAATTTGACATGGTTCTTAAAAGCCAAGTGTTTTGACGGTTTGTGCAGGCGCGTTTACCTTTTTGTTATTATTTGGTCATTCAAGTTTTAAGACTAGTTTGAACTTTTTCGCATTCTTCAGTTATCTGGTGAAACTGCGGGGATTTCTTTAGTAGTATACACACATATGTATGTATATGTATGTATGTAAATATGGAAGTGTAATGAGACTTTAAGTTCAATCAGTACATATTTTTATTATAGTATGGAAAAGCCAAAACAAAGTAAACATTAGGTCCAGTCCTTATCTTTTCCGACTAAAATCTGAAAAGCATCAAAATGAAAAAGCGTAAGCAAAATGCGCTCACTAAAAGAGAATAACAGGAAAAAGTAAAGGAACGCATAAAACCAAATTTTTAGTCCAAAGAATGGCAACAACAAAGCTAACGTGAAATAAGAATAGAAATGTATGTACAAAACACATTGGGCACGTTCAGAAGGCACAACAGCTCAGTAACATTTTTTTTTTACTTTTTAGATTATTCTCACTTTTTGTGTATTTTTTAATTTCCGTTAATTTAAATTCAGTTGAGTTTGACACTTTTCAAGTTATTGCCAGTAAAAATTCTTCTGACTAAATCTGACTACTTCGGACTGAAGAGACGTCACTCTCACTGAGTGTTGCTCTCTCATTTTTGCTGTCATTTTCGAGTTAAGGAACGCTTTTTGGACTAAATCTGATTATTTCGGACTTTTTCTTGACTATTTCAGGGAGATAAGGAACGCAACAATTTTTTATTGCACAAAACGGTGTGGTGACCAGGGCTGCCACTTTGGTAATTTATTACCAAAATTGGTAGAAAAAATTTGGGTTGGTAAAAAGGTAAATTTGTTTTCATTTTGGTAGATTTTTGTTAAAGTAATTTGTGTGAACTTCAAATTTTTCGTTATGGCTTTAGTTTACGTAGTTATCTTTATATTCTGTCTTATCCTGAGTTTCGCCCGAATAAAAATTCACCCGAAAATGTTTCATCCGCCCATAGTAAATACATGGTAACCAAAAGTGAAAGTGAACCGGTTCGGGGAAAATGGAAATCATAAGGCTGATTGGAAAGTTCTTTCTAAAAGTATAGTCTACTTGATTGCATTAATTTTGGAACACTTTAATGCAAACTTCATCGATAAAAGGCAAACATATTGTATTTTATTGCCCATTGAAAAATCGCCAAAAAATAAAAAATTAACAGGCATGCAATTACACACTATGATTTTTCGGGAAAAAAAACTTAAAAAATCAATTATAAATGGCAATTGTTCAATTAAAAAAGAAAAAAACACAAAAGTCCGGCGCCAAAAAAAGGTATGTACTGTATACCCAAAAATGTTCTAAAAATTCAGAGAAAAAAATGTCGATACTTTGGCGCAAATTTGTGAATTCTTCTAAATGTGGAATATAGCTTTAATGCTTGATTTTTATGATTTTGGTTCAAGCGCAAACAATATTCTTTTACAAAAAATGTAAAAAGAACTTTACTTGAAAAACATCGTGAATATTAAAACAGTAAAAAGCGTTTTTGAGTCACTGTATTTGTCTTTAATAACTCCAGTTGTAGATTTTCTCAAATGAGGAAGTTTCGCTGTTGCCTTTAGTTTCATAATTTTCGTTTTTGGTTGAAGGTAACCAAGAAGAAGATGCCAGTAGTATGATCTCAAATACCATATCATTAGTTAAATAAAAAATTCCTTAGTAAAAAATTAAATTTTTATAACGGGTGATTTTTTAAGAGCTTGATAACTTTTTTTTTAAAAAAAACGCATAAAATTTGCAAAATCTCATCGGTTCTTTATTTGAAACGTTAGATTGGTCCATGACATTTACTTTTTGAAGATAATTTCATTTAAATGTTGACCGCGGCTGCGTCTTAGGTGGTCCATTCGGAAAGTCCAATTTTGGGCAACTTTTTCGAGCATTTCGGCCGGAATAGCCCGAATTTCTTCGGAAATGTTGTCTTCCAAAGCTGGAATAGTTGCTGGCTTATTTCTGTAGACTTTAGACTTGACGTAGCCCCACAAAAAATAGTCTAAAGGCGTCAAATCGCATGATCTTGGTGGCCAACTTACCGGTCCATTTCTTGAGATGAATTGTTCTCCGAAGTTTTCCCTCAAAATGGCCATAGAATCGCGAGCTGTGTGGCATGTAGCGCCATCTTGTTGAAACCACATGTCAACCAAGTTCAGTTCTTCCATTTTTGGCAACAAAAAGTTTGTTAGCATCGAACGATAGCGATCGCCATTCACCGTAACGTTGCGTCCAACAGCATCTTTGAAAAAATACGGTCCAATGATTCCACCAGCGTACAAACCACACCAAACAGTGCATTTTTCGGGATGCATGGGCAGTTCTTGAACGGCTTCTGGTTGCTCTTCACTCCAAATGCGGCAATTTTGCTTATTTACGAAGCCATTCAACCAGAAATGAGCCTCATCGCTGAACAAAATTTGTCGATAAAAAAGCGGATTTTCTGCCAACTTTTCTAGGGCCCATTCACTGAAAATTCGACGTTGTGGCAGATCGTTCGGCTTCAGTTCTTGCACGAGCTGTATTTTATACGGTTTTACACCAAGATCTTTGCGTAAAATCTTCCATGTGGTCGAATAACACAAACCCAATTGCTGCGAACGGCGACGAATCGACATTTCACGGTCTTCAGCAACNTTATATAACAAACACCATACAAATCCAGTCAGAGATTTTTTAATGTAAATTTTGTTAGAAATGTCAAAATAAAGCTATTAAAAATATATAATAATTTACCAGATTAATTTTTATCTTCTTAGCCGACTTCTAAAAAAGGAATCTTTTTTTATGTATTTTGCCGCATAACTTTGGACCACATTAACCGATTTCGATAGTTTTTTTTCTGGTGCCTCAGCGGAGGTCCCATACTAATTTGGTTTAGATTCGATTATTGGATCATGAAGGAATTAACGGCAATCTTAAAGTTTTACAAGAGAAACTGTTTTGGTGACGATTTAATTTTTGTTTTTTTTTTTCTACTACTACTACTACTACTAAATTCAAAAAATAATGAGTAAAGGACTATTTATCAAACTAACAAAAGTAAGCTGAAAAGGACGTTCACAGTTCATAAAATTATCGAGGAACAAGCAGCAGTTTACCAAAATTGCCGAAATGGATGTGAAGACACCCAAAGTTTTAATTTATTGCATTCATTTTTTGAATTGGACATTGATTATGAATTCATAGAAAACAAACTTACAATAAAACTTTGGAATTTAGGGGGAGGGGGGCTTTTCAAATGTGTATGCCGAATCCTACTCCACTCCTATCGGATTAAATCATCTTTCGTATTGCATATTCACATTACGATCTGAGCCAACTGTGTCAAGTCTGTAGATCATCGGGAAGTTGGTCAAAAATGGATAGCAAGATTTGCCCCTAACAAACATACTTACATACAACATACATACATATGTACATACATACCTACATAAAAAGCTAATTAAATAAAAGCTAGTAAAAATGGATCTGTTTGGTTTTTAAAATACTCGTTTATCCGCCCTTGTCGGCGATCTTTAACTACAGGTTGGACTTCAATTTCCATTTTTCGACTTTCATCAATATTTTAATTGCTTTCGTGTTATATTAGGTGGCAAAGATGCAGCTCTGTTTGTCAACAACACTAATTTGTAAGCAATGTACAGTGGCTAAGTTTCACCAGATTTTTTTTTTTACTTTTAAATTCGTATTAAACTACGTCAGTTTTTAAACTTTAAATTGCTAAAGCTTGTTAGTCCGAATAGTCATGGGAAAATTATTTTTGAAGAACTATTTAGTAAATCGCTCACCAGGCCCACGGCCTGTACTCGATCACCAATACATACATATGTACATATACAAATATTGATCCAAAATTGATCGAAGAAGTAAAAATCACAAAATAAACGATTAAATTTATTCGACAAAACAGAAATCAAAGAATAACGGTTAAATTATGATTTTTATTAAAAATATCATAAATGTTAAAAATGTTACGCGGTTTTGCAGAATGACGATACGCGGTTTTGTACTTTAAATGACGATATGTACGTAAGGGGTGTTATGTTTTTGAGCATCAATAAATTAAATTAAAAAAAATTTTTTTTTTTTTGGTAAACATGTCTTTTTCTTACAACAATGCATTTACTTGAAAAATTCTACATAAGAAAATCACGAAATTTATATCTCATGGTCTCGACTTTTGAAAAACAATATTATTACATGATCTGGCTTAATTTCTGTCGAATCTAATTGTTCTCATAGTCACTGTTCGGCTATGTTGTCTTTAATAATTTTCACGCCGCGCCAAAGTAGGTGTAGGCGTCGGCATTGGACACTGGTGCAAGCACACACATGTTCACACTCATATAGTTGAATATACCCTGCAGTGAAAAATTATCAATTGTTAAAAATAACCAACTTATAGTTAGCTTGTAGGTGGGATTTCGATAAATACATACCTGACTTTTAATTAGCTATAACAAAACCAACTTAAAGTTAGTTTTAAATTTGTTTCTTTACAAGTTTTTATTTAAAAATCCTTATACAAAAATTTCTTTGAATAAATTTTTTTCTGCATTTCACAAACACTTTTTCGAATTCAGGACAAATAAAATTAATCTCGAAATTTAATATTATCATTTTGATGTTATGTGTGACGGAACTCCAGTATAGGACCATCTAGTGGTAAGAAATAAACAAATATGAAATGTTGAATATAAATTAAGTAAATAAAAATGTAAAAAAAATAAAAAAATTAACAAAATGTTTTTTGTTGATATTTTGTGTCCAAAAGTAGTTAGTTACAAGTTAGTTAGCAGAGGTATGCAGGTCTGACTTTTTTGCGGCCATCGCCCCACAAAAGTAGTTAGCTTCTTTCGAACAAAATATACAGTTAATAGTTAGCGCTAGTGTTCGCGCAAACAGACTAAAGTTAGGTATAAACTAACGCCACTCCCTGCAGGGCACATATGCGTATGTATGTACATACATACATATGCATATGTATGTACATACATACATATGCATATGTGTGTACTCTTATTTGGATCATCGCTCGAGTGATAGCAATGGTCTTACCGAAAACCACTTCAGCAGCAGTTGCTGCATCTGTTATGACTACCATTTTAATTAATTACTTTTAAATAGGTACTTGTGGATATATGTATGTAGATATGTATGTATGTAGATATGTATATGTACATACATATGTATCGTTGGAATGAAGCGAAGGCGTTAGTGGGTCACTGGCGTCTGCGGGTCAGCTGCAGTTCGATTGAAGTTAAACTTTCAAATGTAGGCGCGCTTCATTATAAACATTGGAAATTATATTTCGAAAATAAATACATACATACGTACATACTCGAATATGTACATGGTTCAATCAAAATGAAGTTAAGATTAATTTATTTTGTAAGTTAAAATGCCCAATGCCACCTGATGAGAGCAAAAATTACTTAGAAGATGCATACATATTTACATACATACATACATACCTTCATATATGGTTATTCTAAAGATGCCAATTTCTCGCCTTTTTTAAGTTATCTAATTGGCATATTGACTCATACGATTCGATTTCGAAATCCAATATGAATGAATGTGCTACTGCGCCTCACGAACGTCGTTCTGATCCTCTACAATAATCAGTGAGGTGGCCATACAACGATCGGCACTTGTGACTTGGCTCTCGGTCCTACCACAGGTCATCACGCTGTTCGTTGGGTGGTGAGCTTATTCTCGGTGTTTACGCTGCAGCCTTTGGACTTCCCGTATTAGAGATACCCTGCCGACAGAAGCGGTGGCACCTTTTGTAAGCCTTTGTTGTGGGCCTTTTATGTCATATGAGATCTCGTTGCTGTGGTAGCTCTAGCTAAGACGGGGATTGTTGTTTCTGCGCGCCTTGTGTGATCTCTCAAGTGCCGGAGAAAGAGAGCTATTCGCCCAGGAAGACACCATGACCTGGTCGTTAATACAGAAAAGAAAGAGGTTTGGGCAAGGATTTTGGGTGAGATGGATAAGGAAGGTAATTTAGATTTGTAAAATCGAAATTCTCAGAACATGTTCTTATCTAATAGTTTAACCTTATTTGTACTTCACTTAGTCCCAAATGAAAAAATTTAGATATTAAGCGCAACGATTTTCTCAACGAAAAATTTGTGGAACAGCTTAATATAAATTTTGACATACATATGTACATACTTAGTATAAGCATAAGTTTGCACACACATTTTAGCAAAGAATTGTGGGCATTCACCAAAATAGATAGCACCCTAGTACCTACATATTTAAGTAAGTAAATACATATCGTCGTTTTAAGTACAAAACCGCGTGTCGTCGTTCTGCAAAACCTCGTAACTGACATTTGTTCAAAAAAAGATATTTGCTCACCGGGAGCTTCTGGCATCAAGCCCTTATCCATTTATACTAAAACATCGATTCTTAGGCATAATAAGAAGAAGAGTTAATTAGGAATAAAAGAAAGAACGGTTTTCAAATAGGACTATGTAGCTTTTCTCTCACTTATATACAAAATCCTGGCAACCTCACATACGAGGTTTTGCATTTTCTTGATACGTGATTTTGTACTTTAAACGACGATATGTATGTATGTATGTAGAACAATCAGCCAGTTACTTCCCATCACCTTTGGGACATTACACTTCGCTAATTGTTCACTGAGACATCGGGTATTCTTTTACTGTGAAGATTTTTCGAGGGATTTCAAAGAAGGCCACTTATTCTTTGTTCTAATGAACGGAAATCTTGTATGTACTATATATGTACGAGTATGTATGCAGCAGGGCTGCACTGACTTTAATGCAACTGCTTCTGTAACTCAATCGCTTTTAAGTAAATGTTGCACTGTTGCCATTTTGGTTGCCGCATTTGGTCAAAGAAAGCTGCGCGCTTAAAGAAGAGGTGAACATGCAACAATACCCTGCTGGAACGGGGCTATTTTAGCTACCCAGCAGTCAACAAGTAGTAACTTTTTATTACTTATCTCCTTCGTCCGTAACTTACTATGTACTTTTGAAAGGGCGATAACCGCAAGTAGGTGAGAACTGGTTTCCTCTGCATTATGACAAACCTGTAGCTAACTACTTTTGGAGATAATAGGTTTGTTCCACAATCTACTTGTAAAAAAACTCGCGCAAAGTTCAAACTGTCAGCGTATATCAAATAAACTCCAAAGCTTACTTGTGGAACGCGCATGTGTAACCCGAAGTGACTTCGAGTAGCTTGCGGAACAAACCTAATATCAATAAAAAAGTTTTTTTTTTTATATTTTACATTTTCTTGTTCACTTTATTTAACATTACATATTTACTTATTTGTTTACTTGTTCTTTTTTAGGTGGTCCCAAATTTGATTTACATCAGGGGTAATTGGAAGTTTGTTCTCTTTACAAGTTTCTATTTAAAAATCCTCATACAAAAATTACTTTGAATACATTTTTTTTTCTGTACTTCACAAATACTTTTTTCGAATTCAGGACAAATAAAATGAAGTTCGAAATTTGATATTATAATTTTGATGTTATGTCTGATGGAACACCTACACATGGAACATGTAAAAATATGCAGAAAATAAAAAAAATAACAACATTTTTTATTGATAGTTTTTGTGTCAAGTCAGTTGACATTTAATGCAGAGGTATTAAGGCCCTCGTCCCACAAAAGTAGTTAGCTATTTTCGATCAAAATATACAGATAATGGTTCGCTAGGTAGTTATAAGCTAATGTCACTCCCTGCAGGGTAGCTATGCGACATAGTTACTGCTCCTTTAATGTACCTATTCTTTTGTATTTTTTTTTTTTTGCATTCAACAAAAGCAAGTTTACGAGCTACAGCTGTAACGGTTGATGGAAGTGGTAGGTGAATATCTGATAATTTATGCGATTCTGTCCTCAAATAGCGTTGGTTGCAACAATCTAGGAATAAATGTTGGTAGCTTCAGGGCCACGACATCGCTAAAAATGCATACATACATACAGATATACATATACATATACTCACAATTGACAGTTAATGGATGATTTTTCATCAAATTACGAACTCTAAGATAATGCATATGTGTATTTGGGTCATTCCAAACAAAGTGTACACATACATCGCAGGTACATATTTTTTTTAAATTTTTTTAAGACTGAACGTGAAAATTTGTGCAGAATGCAAAACTGCTTTCAGACTCTTCAAAAAGTATTTTTGCATTTTTGTAAAATACTTTCCACAATGTCACTTTTTATAAAATCAATATAAAAAAAGGGTTTAGAAACTGTAAGAAAAAAGTATACTAACCAATAAGCAATGCACTGATTTTTTAAATTAAATGCATGCCTTTTAAACATTCGCATATCACCTTGAAACTCATTTATCAGATAAGCTAATGTTGAAGTCTGTTCAACCTTCTTAACGACGTTAACGTGAGGTTTTGCTTGGGAGGCAAACTTTTTGTTTAATCTTTCTTCGGCAACAATTTCCCATATATGCCATTTGAACACGTTTGCAGAAACAAGTTATTTAAATAAAAAATTCTATTTCAAATTTTTAATATTTTTTATTTTTTTCTAAGGGCCAAATTCACAGTGTGTAGATAACCACTGGAAAAAGTTTAACTATCGATTTCGATGTTGTGGAACAAATTTCAAATTTGTATAGAAAAGTGTTGATTTTTAGAATATTAACTCATGGTAATTATTTTATTTTTAGTGGTTTTTGCGTAAAATACTAAGTGATATTCGGGAAATATTTAGCCGTACTTACCATGGTGCAATGATAAATTCACTTCAAAACACAAAATAATTGCTTTTATTCAGTTATTTATTATGTAATTCGATCAATAGCTTCTTGCGCTTCTTAACTGCAATGCGCTTAGGCAAGTCAAAGAACTAATAAAAATATTACGGCAAAATTAAAAAAAAAAAATACATTCTGAAAAATTCCGAGGACAACACTATAATTACGGTGACCATATTTACGGACGCCGAATATGGGACAAAAACAATTTTGCAAATTTTTTCCACAAAAGCTAAGAGATCTTAAAAGCTTCTTCAATGATCCTAGATGTGTTCACCCAAAAACAGCATCCTTATAGTAGTAACATTACACATTTGTAGGATATTGTTCTCGAGATTTTTACCCAGCAAAATTTGTTACAAAAAAAATCGTTGAATTTTAGGTTAATAAAATGCAAGCGCAATCAGTGGTTAGCAGTGCTCGGTACCAAATCGAATTTCTTCTAAAGACTCTGATTTTGATGAAACTTTGCATAATTAATTTTGATAGTTTTTGCAAAAAGTCGTTAGTTTGGATTTATATGGTTCTTGTTGGGAAAAGAGATTTACTTTCATAAAAAAATAATAAACGTTAAGTAAACAAAAGCAAACTAGCCAAACTTTGCTAAGATATTGAGTCCTAATTTATATTTTGGTCACTGTATGTGTTCCTCAATTCGAAGCACAGACATTCAGATTAGAAAATAATAACTGTTTATGGAGAAAATTACGATCATATACGAACATCACTTAAAACTGTTTCATAGGCACGCCATTTTGATGAACCGAATACGGGACAAATACAGGACATTAAAAAAAAAAATACAGAACATTTGGCGCCCCGTGTAGAATAAATAAATTACCAGGACAATTGGTCAAAATGGAGGACTGTCCCGTACAATACAGGACGGATGGTCACTGTAATTATAATAGAAAGCCAGGCTTATTCTGATAAAAATTTTCAGGCAAAAAAATAAAAGTTACGGTTGTCCTTCACAAATAGTTACAACTTTTTCCGTTTTTTTTTTTTGCTTAAACTTTTCCATGTTGATTATCGAATAACCTGAGCGGGGAAAAATATTTTTATATGGAGTTTGCATAATATATCAAAGAAATACCGTTCGCAAAAGAAAACAAAACGGCTTACAATAATAAAAAAGTTTTGTTGGTGGTTTATTATTTGGATTGTATAATGCTGTTTTTGATTCTTTACGTTCGTTTTTACCACCATAAAATAATAATGTATGTACTCGATTATAGCAGCCGCAGTACTAAATAAATATAATTATAAGTATCTATGCACGAATTTATGTATTTGCAATTTCCAATTTAAAACTAACTCAAAGGCCTTCGGAAATTCTAAATTGATATGTTGTAACGAATATATTTCATAATAATAGCTCTATTAAACGTAATCCTAAATCCATGCTCTTATATATACACATGTAATACATATGTATGTATTACAATTATCGGCCAATGGAAGCCGATCGACTATCATCACCCCAGCCTAATTGCTGCTTCAGATAACACACTGATAGCCTCTGCGATGTTGTCTGACCACTTTTTTTTTGTTGCCACCACCGATCGCTATGGTGCAGTAATTGTTGTATGCAACATGATGACACATGCGATCAGCACTTTTCTATTATACACAATATTCCCGTTGCCGACAGTAGCCACTTGTTGCCATCTATTGTACGGGAGGAATAGAGACGCAAGAACGACGGAATGTGTCAGTGCGATAAGTGTTGATAACGTGCCGATGCCATGCCATGCTATGCCATGCTATGCTTATGTGAATATCGCAGTGGAAAGTGCAGTAATTTACTAGTAGTAAATTTACGTTGAATTGTACGTATCACAAGGAATTAGAAGATAAATAAATGTTTTTAGAAATCTGTTAATTTATTATCGTTGCTCGCATTTATACTTTGTTTTCGAGTCCCTCTCCGCGTTTAGCACACTAAAGGCCGTTTTCTGAAGTAGCCTTTAACTTTAACGCTCACTTTATATTTAAAGGTTGGATTAAAAATGAAGCTATGTCGAAAGTTAAGCATTTCTATTATCGATTTTTGACGTATGTATGTTTCTTGGTTGTTAACCAACTTAAAACTGATAACAAAGTGCTTTACTTTAGACACAATCATAAATTTGAATGCAACCTTTAAATATATCATCTACATACATATCTGTATGTATATAATTGCTCAGTCATACGACTAGGACTTAGAGCGATCTGTAGCAGACACAAAATTTAGCTACATATATATCAAATCAAAGTGCAAGCTGCAGTTGCAGAGTTGTCCTTGTTTTTCACAAAAGTAAGAAGTGGCAGAAAAGTCGATAGTGAGCAATAATCTATTGAAAAATATTTACCAATTTTCTGTGGAATTGAGATTCGGAAAAGGTATTAGGTATTATTCATATTCTTCAAGTATATTTCACGAAAGCAGAAAATAAAAATAGTTGAGATCACTTTCTCTTTTAAACACCTAGGATATCACTGACCTTTATAAAGAACCCTGAATGACGGCAAAGCTCAAAAGCTTCCACAAATTTGTGGAAGTGATTTTTGAAATGAACGATCCAAAATCAGCCAGTATGCATATTTAAAAATTTTTAGAATCACTGGTTGAATTTTTGCACTGAAAAGGTTAAGAAAGCGTTGATTTTTGAGATTTTTTTTTGTTTTGGTGACGACTTTTTGCACTTTTTTCCATATAAGCATGAATTTGTATGTAAACATGTGCATATTAAGGTGGGTAAAAAAAAATCAAGTATTTTTTTTGGATCCGACCCGCAAAAACTAGTTCCTAGGTACCTGTAGAAAGTACTTACCAAATATGAGCTCTTAATAATAACGGGAAGATTATGCTCATCATAGTTTTCAATCAGTCAATTTTCAATGTAGTCTCATATAAAAATGGCCATATCTTATCACCAATATATCGTTAAACCAGTTGCATTGTCAATATTTATAGGAAATTGAATGCTCTACAAAAATGGTCTCCTATACTCTTATCATTAATCTAAGTATTTAAAAGATATTCAAGGTCAAAGATTAAAGTATTTTAAGGAAAATAACTTTTTGTTTTGAATTTTGTCACTTGCTAAAAAATAATTATTGTCAAATGAGTTTCAATTATTTTTATAGGAAATTAAACGCTCTACAAAAAAGGTCTCATGTAGTTAATCGATTACTCTAACCATTTACAGTAGAATCCCAATACCTGATTTTAATAGTTTTTCAATAAATATTTTCAATTTATCCATTCAATTTATGAATTTTGACAATATTCATGGGAATTTGAGTTTATTTCAGTTTGCAAGTTATGTCTTATCTTTTGTTTGAGAATATATTTCTTTCGAATAAATTTTTTAACTATACATATTTTCTTTTCATAACTTTTATCACAATTTAGGAACGTTTTTATTTTTATGTAAATTTTTTAAGCTTAAACCGTTGTGTCATTTGAGGGGATTTTTTCAAAAAACATCTTTAAGAAACTATTTTTATTCATAAAAAACTCAATTTTTGAAGGTATTTTCAAATCAGTCCAGCTCGCTAAAATCTTAATAGTTTTCCGAAATATTTTGGTGGACGTCTTAAAATATAATAGATTTTATAATTCCAATGGAAAAACAGTTCCGATTTTTTTTTTTGTATGCGGAGTTATGCAGTCTAATGTACATATGTATGCGCTACTCTTATCGTCTTTGCATCTGGTAGCAGTTGTTGCAGGGTGCCCCAGGTTTGGTACCTTACCTTTATTTGACCACGACAACCAACCAAACTACAAAGTAAATATTTAAGTTACCAGCTGAATGCTCCTACGAAGAAGACGACTGCAGATCGTAGAGGTGGCTCCTGAAAAGGAAGCATCACATATGTACTCGCACTAAACGATTTGTGCGCTTTGCAAAAGAGCAAGCAAAATGAGAAAAGTGCGCAAATACATACCTAGTAGCTCCAATAACAAGATAAGCCAGCAACATTGGCGACTAGAACAACAACTCGCTGTGATGCCAAGAAGCAATCGTTGCTACAGTAGAAACTTAGGAGAAGTTGGTGGGGGAGGCTGCGAAAAGTATACTGCAAACAAAGGCATAATATTCTCTTTTCAAAGCATAACAAGATTGGCTCTTAAGACCACTGTCAGTGCAACGAGGTCGTAGAGCACATTGGCCAGAGAGAAATATAAACAAATACATACTTTGATGATACATACTTACCTGAACTCTGACGATGAGTGAGTGCATCGAACAAAGAAAGCGAACTCCATCCACTCAGTAAAGCGCACTACTTAACGCCAGTAAGCCGCTGGCGGCGGGTCGATGTAGAGAATACGTAGCAAGTTTGCCATGGGCAACCAACCAGCTTGTTTATAGAGTCCGACGCTACGACGATGACTCGCACGATCTTCTCAGCTTCTCACCAGCTGGTTAAGTTGACGACGCAAGCGGAAGCGAACGCGCTACATCGAACTTGCATTGACGCAGAAGGCATTGAACGCTCGCACGTCCGTCCAGGCATTGGGGGCTATTGAGTTTGCGGTCGAGATCAGTTGAATCGCGGCAGATCGACCAAGCGGACGCTAAAGCTGCAACGCCGGAACCGTAAAGAACAGCAAAGTTGAACAAGCGCACGCGAAAATTTCAATCGGGTGGCGGTGTACAATAGCTGATGTTTCTTTTGTTAGAGTCCTGATCTTGAAGAGGGCTCGAAATTTTTTACAAATTTTGTGATTTGCGGTAAATCAATTTATGATAATTGTTGTGAAAAAAAATCGCGAGTGTGAGAACTGTGTAGATTTAAGTACATACATACATATTCTGCTAATAGCCATAAACTTAACATAAAAAGTCGACTCGTGGACAAACGAATAGCAAAGACACGTTTGTAAGCTCACTTGTATTCAAATCTCGTGATATTATTTTGTTATGGTTGAATTTATGTACACAAAAATAAGCAAAAATACAAAAACACGGGGTGCATCGGAAAAAAGGAACAGAATTTCTGTTAATAAAAGGCGTTCCAGGGTTCTTATTTATGAATGGGTCGCTGATATGCATTGGGTGTTTATTGCTCTACCAAAGTCTTGTCTGCGAACTAGGCACATTGGAATAGACCACCGTCTAGATGCCCAAAAGCTTGGCCCATGTATGCCATTCTATTTATCATATCCTTTGCCACTTAAAATACTTTCGCACATCGCAAATAGCATCAAGAGTTCTCTGAATTTTTGACTTCTTAACCGGCTTAAAGAATAGGAGGAGGTCATCAATTCGTCGGAATATGTTCATAACTTTTGACCACGTTAACCGATTATTTTTTTAAACGAAAGGTGGTACCTCAGAGGTGGTCCCATACTAATTCGGTTTTGATCCGATCATTGGATGATGAAGAAAATAACGGTACTCTGAAATTTGTATATAAGAATTGAAGTTGGTTTTGTTTTTTGCTCCAAAATTAGTTGTTTCAATTTAAAATCATAATGGAGAACCATCATATTGAATGAGAAGATAATTATGTATGGCTTGAAGATTATCATCATGATTATGATTTTGGCCAACAAGGAAGGTTTTACATTTTTTATATATATGCAGTTTATAAGCTAGAACTTACGAAGAAATATTGATGAGACGATGTCTAAAATTTTGCTTTTTTCTCTACCTACATATTTTGATAAAAATCAACTAAAGATTAAGAAGTGCATTTTGTTTTTTCTTTTATATGTATAATCAACTTAAAAAAATAACGTCGATGTTTTTGCAGAACCGCCTATCGACCAGTTGCAAAACTGTCTAATTCGCCGTTGTGGCAAAAATGAGATTTGGTAACCCTGAACTCCAGGCATCGAGATTTAGGCATAAAAATCGTTATTAACACAACAGATTTGTAAAATAATAGCCAGAGAAAATACCGCCTATCAATTCAATGCCTTCAGAGAATGAACCGTTTTTTCGTTCTCCTGTAAAATTTGAGTGCCGTAAGATAGGCGGTTTTGCAAAAACATCGACGATATAGTTTTCGCGTAACTTGGGAGCCGAGTATAATTGATCTCCATACTTTAAACCATTTACCCACTGGGAATTATCACCTAATGGGAAAAATATGTAATAGATCTCACACTGCTCCTGGTGTCCCAATTTCGAACAAAAAACGAATATTTAATTTGGTGAAGAAATGTCTAAAATAATTGCTCTTGACTGAATGGAGTTTGCTGGTTTTAAGTGCTCGTAGGTCTAGGTTTCGATTCCTGGTCCGAGTGTATTTCTGCCTTGAAAAAGCTTTTCATAAAACCATCTGCCGTCCGGAGGCGGCGTAAAACTTTAGGTTAGGTTTAGGTTTAGTTAAACTTCGAATAAATAGGCTGTTCTTTGCTGTTTTCTAAACTCAAAATTTCTTCTTGCCTAGCCCACAATTTTTCGGTCAGAGTAGTCATCCGTAAATTTGAGGTGTTAGAAAGCGTTTTAACACAGTTTCGGAAGTCCTTCGATTGGGTCTACAACCTGCACTCGGTAACTTAAAAAGTTCCAGCAATTATCTTGATTTTGTTATCCCGTATTATCTGAATGAATATCCAAGTAGCAAAACATAATCATTAGAAGAATTGGGGCAGGGACCGTAACGGTTATAAGTTTTATTATAAAAATCACTTTTTAATCGTTATTAACTGAGTTTTATTTTTTGCTCGGAAAATAAAACTTAATTTTTGCGTATGCGTATGCGCTTTTTTTCACTTTTTCTTTAGAAATGTGGTTCTCTTTGTTTCTGCCCCATTACCCACTCCACAGTGGCGTTAAAGGTTCAATGCAGCCGCCCCCTGTCTATTCACGCATGCGCATACGCATACGCAAAAATTAAGTTTTATTTTCTGAGTAAAAAATAAAACTCAAAACATAACGATTATTTTCTGAGTAAAAAATAAAACTCAAAATATAATGATTAAACTTGATTTTTGTAAGTAAAAATTAAAAAATAAAAATCAGTGCCGCTGAAGGTACTCCGAGTAATAAGAAATATATTGGTTTACTCCTTATGCACGTAGCATTTCTATTTCCGCGTGATTTTTTGAATTGAAATTTCAAAGGATAATCGTTATTTGCGGTCCCTGTATTAAGTGTCCTCAGACATATGTACATATGTACTACAGTATTTTTATAATAATACCCACTACTGGCCTAAATGTGCAAGTTTTCTGCCATGTATGTAGGTATATGTACATACATACATATGTAATTCCATGATTTAAGCTACATATCAGTTTTATATATTTCTTAACACTATCAACACGAATTTCCCGCGGCATCTACAAACAAATCACAATAAAAACTTAGACCAAACAAAGAGGCAAACTTTGAATTTCAGAAAAATGCCATAGAATCCTCGATTCCCCATACATATGTATGTAAGTAGAAGGTACATTAGGGTGGTCCAAAAACAGTAAAGTCGTAATTGTAATGCTCTCACCCCTAGGATTTTTCTAAATCGAAAAAAGTATACCTCTATTATTTATTTAGAAATCAAAAAATATTTAGAGGGCGCTCAAAGCGCTCAAAGTTTTCCATGTATTTTTATATGCGAAAAATAAAATCTTTCGTAGAAATGGTATAGAATTCTTGAAAATCAAAATTTTCGATCGGAAAACTCTGGTTCTCTTCAGGAGACTTTCAATAATAGTACCCAATTGTTTATTTAACCATTTTTTAATACTAACGGTATTTTATTGGTCGCCTCATTGCATTTTTCGGGATTTTTGTGGGTTTTTGGCGGACCTATAAATTATAGTTGGGATATAAAAAAATTTTTTATATAAACAATTGGGTATTATTATTGGGAATCTCCTGCAGATAAAGAGTTTTCTGGTAGAAAAATATGAATTTTTAACTATTCTATACCATTTCTACGAAAAGTTGTTTTTCCCCCATATAAAATAAATGGAAAACTTTGGGCGCTTGGAGCGATCTCTAAATATTTTTTGATTTCAACATAAAAATATGAAGATATACTTTTTTCGGTATAGAACGATTCTAGGGGGTGAGAGCGTAAAAGTTCTGACTTTACTTTTCACATGCATGTTTGGACCACCCTAATCTACATGCAACGAATTATCTAGCCGGCGAGGAAGTGAAATCTTTTTTTGAAATACAAAATATTTAGTAATCAAAAATCAATTGTTTTGTTAAACGCTTTCAAATCGCTTCATTTTGTTGCTGAACCAATATGCCAGTTCATTAAGCAAATAATTTCTAATAATTGTTACAAATTATCACAATCTGGTGTTCATGTATCCAAAAAACTTGCAGAGTACAGCAAAGTGACAGTTCGCTTGGAGGGGAAGATGGAAATTTTTACTGGAAAATTTCTAACTGGCAATAAATTTTAATAATAATTAATTTAATATAATAAAAGTTATATGAAATAATAAGATAAGAAATACTCTTTTCGTTACGAAATTGCTTCGGAAAATAACAAATTAATCAGCTGCTTATAAATTTTGCAAATTTTCATTAGTTTTGCGTTCACGTACTTTTTGGATATTTGTCGCTTTGAGAGCGAATATTATCGGATATTAAGTTACTGGCAAGTTATTGGATAATTTTTACTGGAGAACAGACCTAATATTTGAGTCATTCACTCCAAATCACAACAGGGGGTAACATGGGAAGCAGCACGAAAATATTTACTTTCCATGGCAATTGCAGCGACGAAGCAACAATAAACAGCAAAAGTGAGTGCGGAATGATAGCACCACGCCTTTTTATACATACATATGTACATACATACATATGAACGTATGTGCTTAGGAACACTTGATTGCATAAATATGCATATGGGCGTTTCCAGCGAAAGGTCTACCGCGAAAAAAATACTTATTTATGGTACGATTTGGCTGCTTTTTAACCGACTTCAAAAACAGGACAATAACCACGCCTACCTCCCATATAACGGTAATTTTCAGAAATACGAAAACAGCGATATTTTAGTAACTACTGAAGATTGTTCACTCAAAATTGATATTTACAATAACTTTTAGACGAAAAATAAGAATATTATAAATTTTTGGAAAATGGGCGTAGCCACGCCCACTTATGGTTACACGTGTATATCTTGGTAACCGCTGCACCCATTTCTTCCAAACTTGGCACAGTCGGTGGCATTAGTACGGCATAACAAATCGCCGAAAATTTTTAAAATCGGACAATAACCACGCTCACATCCCATATAACGGTAAATTGGAGAAACACGAAATCTTTGATGCTTGCAACAATTCTTTACCAACAAATACGTTTATGACAAAATTTTGGGAAATGGGCGTGGCACCACCCACTTATGATAACATATATGTATGTATCTCGGTTACCGTTCTACCAATTTGTACCAAACTCGGCAAGGTTATTGTGCTTGCCACGTGTAAGCAAAACGTTGAAAATTATTGAAATCGGACTAAAATTATNATTGGAGAAACACGAAATCTTTGATGCTTGCAACAATTCTTTACCAACAAATACGTTTATGACAAAATTTTGGGAAATGGGCGTGGCACCACCCACTTATGATAACATATATGTATGTATCTCGGTTACCGTTCTACCAATTTGTACCAAACTCGGCAAGGTTATTGTGCTTGCCACGTGTAAGCAAAACGTTGAAAATTATTGAAATCGGACTAAAATTATGGCCGATTTTCATATAATGGTAAATTTCCGAAATGTTTGAAACTTCAATAATTCGAAAATCAAGGACGCTAATTTACTCAAAATTGATACACCCCGGCGGCTTACCATGTAGCGGTAGCTTTCGGAAAGGTGAAAAACATATATTTAATACTTGCGCACTTAGATAGTACAACTCCTTAAAAAAATGTGATTGAGGTCATTTGACCCTACTGGCAGGCATGTACATACGTATGTATATTAAATTTTGTTTTGTTACTAAACTAAGAAAATAAAACTTAACATTTACATTTTTTAAGATAAATAAAGAGTTTATAATTAAAAATTACAAGTTTTTTGTTACTAACATAATTTTTAAAGTAGTCGGGTCAAATGACGCCTGTCAACATAAAACAAGTGTTGACGGGGCCATTTCTGATTGACTAACAACAAAAAAAATATTAGCTCACAAAGAAACAAATGCCCTTAAAGATCGAAATCCTTGCATGGAAACCTTTGCTTTTTCTTCTTCTGGATTTTATCGCTTGTAATGAATCGCTAGTTATGTACATATATAAGTTCGATGAAACGCTAATGCCAACGTTTAGGCAGATTTTCCAGTGGTATCACATGTATATTTACGTATGTATGTATGTATGCATATACATATGCCTAGATTTCTCTGTGTTACGGAATTTTAATGAGCCGCCAACTTTTTGTGATCTTCGTGTTTCAACACATTCTTTGCCTTTGAAGTAAAATTGCTTTGCAAGGAGTTTCACACCAACACGGGACGACCACCCGTGAGCATAAAAGTGGTGGTAATACTCACAGCTACTGTCAATTTCGTACCAAATTCTAGAATCTCTTCCCTACAGCTTTTAATTGTGAGCAGAATACTTAGATTGTAGTAGGTACCATTTAAGTAATGGCTCATTTACCATATCTGCGTGCTAACTCTCCGGCGCATACAAGCATAAGCAGACGTCTGCT
Organism: Rhagoletis zephyria; assembly: GCF_001687245.7. Taxonomy (NCBI): domain Eukaryota; kingdom Metazoa; phylum Arthropoda; class Insecta; order Diptera; family Tephritidae; genus Rhagoletis; species Rhagoletis zephyria. The sequence goes on along the minus strand of NW_016165756.1, from coordinate 223 downwards.
ATTAAATTTAAATGAGAGTCATTTAATTGCAATAATCAAAAGTAACGGTTGATTACATACTTACGTAGGTACATATTTCAGCAAACATTTCATTAAAAAAGACACCTATGTATGTAGTTTCAGGTTTTACATAAATTCATATTTGCAGACATTTTTACGACATAGCTAGCCATGTAAATACATATGTATGTACAGTTGTCCACAAAATAATAGGAGTGCGATA